>NC_080056.1:11670740-11773240 GCF_026212465.1 Amaranthus tricolor
TAATGTAGTTAATATTTAATGTTAAACTAATTTGTACTTGAAGCTGCTTTTTGTAGATGTAACAAATGCTACACATTCGTGACTACATGCACTCACAGTGACATGTATATCTAAACAGTCAAACAAAATGTTCAAGATGTGCTACAATGTAATGGTGGGCCTTAGTTATGAGCATCTGCTTCGACCATTACTGTAGGACAACTCCTGGACCCACTAAGGGCGAGTGTTCATATGTATCTCTTGTTCATCCTTATAACTTTAGGGTTCAAGAACAACCAAATAGTGAGTGTACCCCTGTAGTTTATCAAAGTCTAGATATTATTTATGAGGAGGATACACCCATTACTGATGCTTAAATCATAACTTGTATAAATTTGACTATGCAAATAACTATGTAATTAATGGACAATTGTGTATATATTTATATATGTATATTATTTACATTGTTATATGTTGGGTGCTTGAATGAAAATGTGATGAAAATTGGTATATGAATTTGATTTTACACCATGAATTTATTAATAAGTTGTCGTAGAGAAAAAAAACCCCAATAAAAATAATGCATTAGATAGAAATTTATTGCTGAAAGGCAAAATTAATAACTAGAGGATGTAAGGGTATGAGAATTTCAACGGTTTTACTTAAAGAAAATCCTGTCTGAGACAACGATTTAATCAACCTCCTTAAGCCAAGTCTACAACCCATTAAAGCTCCAAATCACTATCTGAAATAACGTTTTTTATTTGACGCCTGCATTAAAAATTGAAAATTACTTTTATGTGAAACTTAATTTGAGAATCTTTTTTCTAAAAAACTTACTACGTTCTATTTTCGCAAAATGTTGGACGGTGTCACAACTCACAAGTCACAAGAAACCTGGTAATAGGAGTGTTCATTAGCGGGTACCCGGTTAGTCGGGTAACTTTTTTAACGGCCCGTGTCCTGGTCCAATCAATGTAGGTACCCAAAAATAACTCGCGTTGGGACACCGGGTACCCGATTTAATTTTTTTTGGGCAGATTGTATATTTAATGCATTTCCCAATTTGAAGGTACTGCTCAATGAATCAGAGTAAACTTTACATTGTTATATGAAGTATATCTCAAAAAATTTGCACTCCGTGTACATGAAAATAACATTTTGGGTGCCAAAGTTGATCATATAAAAGTTAAAACCAGCAATTAACAAACTAAAAGAGAAAATGTGGCTTATTTGCCATCTGATATATGTATAGTTTCTTAACATATAGTAACTAGACGGCACATAGGCAAATTCTATTTGCAAATCCAATAAAAAATCTACACCACAAATCAATTAACCACAGACCATATTATGAAGAATAAGCATGCTAAAAAATGTGTACACTCAACTACTCTGTCCATGAGTGAATAGTGATACACAGTAACAATTGAATAAAAAGTAAAACAACATTTGAAAACTCTAAAAAAGGGTATTTGGTTTTTTTTAAGCGGTTCATTGGGTACCCGCCTTCTTTAAAATTTCGACCTATGACTCGATCCAGTTAAGGCGGGTCGGGTACCCAACCGTACTTATAATTTTTTCTAGAAATTGATTCACTATTTATATTGCGGGTCGATGAGTCAAATGGTCAAAGTAAAGCCGATCGAGTTTATTTGAAGAGCCCTACCTCTTAATAAATCCGACTAAAATTACAAAATCAAATACTCCTCATGTAAATTGGGTGACGCAAACACCATCTCTGTCTCCCTCCCCTAAAGTTAGCAAATCTAAGACAGAGGAAAATAGAACAAAAAAGCGCTGTAGAGAGCTAAAGAGTGTTTTTCAACTAGCTAACTATGTTTCCGACGCATGCTCCGGTAATTATTCCAGTTTTCCCCCTTTTCTCTCTTTGATAGTAGTACAATTCTAGGGTTTCTGATTCTCTCTTATGCTTGCATTGTTATTGGACTTTGTGGTGTTTTTAGTTGAAATTTGAATTGCGATTCATTTTGATTAATGGTGTTTAATTGTTTTGATTCAGTCACTTTTTTCACTGCTCTCGATTATAATAATTTTAAATAATTTTGTATGTTACGTGATGTAATGCTAATTATGCAGTTATGCGGACAACAGAAGCAATTAACAAAAATAATTCAAGAACAATAAGAAAGCACACCAAAAATTTAATGTAATTCAGTATCAATGTGATAGATATGTCCAATGGGCACCGACAACAAAATTTCACTATGAGTGGAGAATTACAAAAACAAGATGAAACAAAGAAACTCTCAATTTTGTCTCCAATTGAATCTCTCTTATTCTCTCTAGTTTTTCTTCCTTCTACTTGCTCTAACCCTAAGCCTAAGGAATAAGGGATTTATATAGTAACCTTCATTTGCAAAGGAAATTAGGTTAAACAAAAAAAGATAACTGAAAAAGAAACGCATAAATGCCGCTGCCCCCAGAAAGCGATGACTCGTCGGCTCGTCGCTTGGTCACTAGAATATCAATTGAACATCGAAAGAAAATGACGACTTGTCGCTTTCACCAATGTCAGTAGCGACAACTCGTTGCTAGTTTCAGGAAAACGTCAAGCCATTAGAAAAAGAGGGACGACTTGTCGCTTTCACTCTTTCCAGGAGCGAAGACTCGTCTCAAGTTTTTGGAAAGCGGTCACTTCTCTTGTTTCTTCCCATGTTCATGACTTAGTTTTAGTCACCAAACATCAACAATCTCCACCTTGGCACGATCTTGTGTTTCCCAACGAATCCATCAAACTCCATAATGAAGCTCATGCACAAACCAAGCATCCCAACAAGTCCCAAAGAGAGACTCATTAACTACTTGTAACCAAGTAAAAAACACTCACAATGCTCCATCGGCATCATGAGCCTATAGGGAAAGCTCCATCTAGAGACCATCACACGTCTTGGAGCTTCCTCAACACCGCCTCAAAGGGCCTACATAACATAGTAATCAATATTCAGTAAGTCCAAACAATGTTTAAATTTACCGAATGGAACAAACTTAGTTAAGAAATAAGTTGGGATGTCAGCAGTTTAATTTTCTTCACTTTAACCCTCTTGTCAGTTAGGAGAAAATGATACTCGACATCAATGTGCTTCGTTCGCACATTATGTACTTGATCCTTTTCTAAGCAAATAGCACTCAAACTGTCGCAATATACCGTAGCAACCTCTCGAAGAATACCAAGTTCACCTACAAGACCTTTGAGCCAAATAGACTCCTTTGGTGCAGAAGTTAATGTCATATATTCAGCTTCAGTAGTAGACAAAGTCACTGAAGATTGTAATGTAGACTTCTAACTCACCACAAAATCGCCTTAGGTAAACACATAACCACTCTAGGTATCCACATCTACTACATAATCCGAACCAAAATATCCAATAATCAAACACTTCTTATCATTCTCGTACTCAAGCCCAATATCAGCCAGGTAGTGAAAATTCTCTTCTTTCCTTGCCAGTGTTACTTACTTGGGCGAGCCATAAACCTGCTAACAACACTAACAACATACACAATATCCGCTCTAATACACACCATACCATACATCAAACAGCCAACAACGTTTGCGTAAAGAACTCTAGACATGTATGAAATCCCTGACTTACTTTGAGGTGACATAGACAGACAATTTACAACTCACAGTAGTTGGTGTACTTATTGTCTTTGATTGTTCCATTCCAAAATGAGACGTAATCTTTTTAATGTAACTTTTCTTTGTCAAGAAACGTTTACCTCTACCCCGGTCACGATAGATATCCATACCCAATGTTTTCCGAGCCACACCCAAATTTTTCTTGTCAAATTCAGAGCTGAGCATCACCTTTAATCTAGTAGTATCAATTTTATACTTTGTCGCAACCAACATTTCATCAACATATAATAATAGATATATCTTGGAACCATTATCAAGCTTACTATGATACACACAACAATTATATGAATTCTTATCAAAACCATGTGAAACCATAAAAGAATCAAACCTCTTGTACCACTATCGGGGAGATTGTTTCAGTCCATTCAAGGACCTAAGCAATTTGCAGGCATAATGTTCCTTTCCAGGAACCTCGAATCCCTCAGGTTGCTTCATCAGAATCTCCTCCAAATCACCTTGAAGGAAAGCCGTTTTAACATTTAAATGCTCAAGTTGAAGAACAAAGTGTGCCATAATGGATAGTAACACCCGTATAGAAGTATGCCGAACCATGGTAGAGAAGATCTCTACAAAATGAACCCCTTCTACCTAGCTGAACCCTTTTGCAACTAGACTAGCCTTGAAACAAACTCTCTTAGTTTCTAATGATCCTTCTTTCTTTTTAAATATCCACTTAGAGCTCACAAGCTTTCTCCCTTACGATATCTTCACCGGTTCCCATACTATGTTCTTGTGAAGAAAGAGACTGCATCTCTTCATGCATCGCAACAAGCCATTGCGCTGACGCACTACAATTGATTGCCAGGTTCAAATGACTCAACTTCATATGCTATATTCAATGCATAACATGTCAACTCTAACACAATAATTTCTACCTTCCATCTCCTCAATCAACTTGACAGACTTCTTGATAACTCGTTTAGTCTTCTCAAGAATAGTATCCGACTGAACATATGTCTCTTGATAAGTTTGCTCCACCTCTTCCCCAGAGTTTAAAGGAGTAGGAGTAATCACAAGTGTAGGCATCATCATAAAAAATTGTACCCTGATAAATCAACAATAATGGATGGACGCACCTCAAGAACATTATCCATGTGCAGTATGTTCTCCCTCTCCTTTTTTAAATATGAATTTTCTGTGTTTTTCAACGAATATATGGTGCTTTTGTCAAATTTAACATACCTACTGAGCCCGACCTTCAGAAGGTGAATAGATTCTAAATCCCTTCACACCATCCCTGTGACCAACAGAACACCCCTTCTTGGTTCGTGGATCTAGCTTACTCTCATCAACCTGATAATAATCAACACAACCAAAAATCTTCAAATTGAAAAAGTTAGGTAGCTTACCTCTCCACATCTCAGACGGAATTTTGAATTCGATTTTTGAATAAGGACCCCTATTAATGATATAACAAGCTGTCAGAACAGCTTTACTCTTGTACCTCCTCCTAAGTCATGCATTAGAGAGCATGCATCAAACTCTCTTTAGCAGTGTCTAATCAACTTGTCCTGCAATACCGTTTTAAAGTGGTGTCTTCTTGACGGTATGATGCCAACCTATATCCTCATTAGTATAGAATTCATTAAACTCATCTTTGCAAAACTATAGCGCATTGTCCATAATCTGATAAGCAATCTCCATGATGATATTATCATCCAGACATAGCAAAATGGTATAATGTGCCTTCTCTTCCATCGCCTCTAACTGCCCCTCAGTCAATCCGTCTCCAGATCTCGAAGTAGACGTCGCACTTTTAGGGATCAATGGACGCCAATTTTTTGGTGCTTTAGCAACGCCTTCATCATAATTTGCCATAGCTCAAAACTGTACTTGTCAGTAAATTTCTCAATTCTAATTGTTGAATTTCCAACCATTTTTTCTCTTAGAAAGCATTACAAGGTTGAAACCTGTCCTCTTGATGCCAATTGTTGTGCGTACAGCGGAAACAATTACCGATAACAATCAAGAAAAAATAAAGAACTCAAGAACAATAAGAAAACACACCAAGAATTTAACATGATTCACTATCAATGCGATAGCTACGTCCAGTGGGCGCGGAGAGCAAAATTTCATTATGAATGGAGAATTACAAAAATAAGGTGAAACAAAGATACTCTCAATTTTGTGGCTCTCCAATTAATTTTTCTTTTTTTTGTCTAGCTTTTGTTCCTTCTATTTGCTCAAACCTGAAACCTGAGGAATGAGGGGTTTATATATTAAACCTCATTTACAAAGGAAGTTAGGTTAAACAAAACAAAAAAACTAAAAAAGAAACGTGTAACCGCCACAGGCAAAAAGCGACTACTTATCGCCGAGATCAACGACTCGTGCTTGGTCACTGGAATATCAATTGAACATCAGAAGAAAAAGATGACTCGTCGCTTTCACCAATGCCAAAAGCGACGACTCGTTGCTAGTTTCTAGAATACGTCTGGTCATCAGATAAAAGAGTTATGACTAGTCACCCTTACTTTCATAGAAGCGATGACTCGTCTCAAGTTTCTGGAAATCGCTCACTTCTCTTGTTTTTTCCCATGTTTGAGACTCAGTTTAAGTCACCAAACATCAATATGTGATTTATGAGTGTGTTTTAATTGTTCATTATCTCATTAGTTTCACGTGAAATTTTTGGTGAAGTTAGACGATTTAGTATTTAACTTGATTAGTATTGATGCCTAGTGAAAGTGGTCTATAATATTGTGCTCGTAGTGGAAACTAGTGAAGAAGGACAGAAGGGTAACCCTAGAAGGAAAAGGCCGCAAATATGACAATCTAAGACATAACACTTACGATTCAATTTTAGTGAGGAGAGCAAGTGGGATAACCTCGAGTGGCCGTTGGAGAAGATGTTGTTGCGGACACAATTATATTTAACTATTATTTAGGATCAACAATGTTGACCCTATAAGGAAGCAAGAAGGGCTTGGGCCTTGGGTCCATTCAAATATAATAGAAAACGACGTTTTAATAGTTAATAGTTAGGGGCGCATAATAATTTATTTTAAAAACTTACAATCCCATGATTAATGTTTCATCCTTGGCCTTTCAAATTTAAGGACGACAGCGAAGATTTACAATCCATAGTAATAGAGAGATTGCTGAAGATGTAATGCATCGAATTCAAGTTGGATGAATTAAATAAACAAGCACTTATGTGTTGTGTGATAGAATATTCACGACTAAATTAGTTGAAGTCTACTGAGTTGCAGTTCGACTTGCTATATTGTCAATGTTGGCAAATTAAGAAAATGTACAAGCATAAGATGGAAGTAGCAGATATGTGAATATTAAGGTGATTGTGTAGATACACTAGTATGGATGAAGTGTTTTTAAGGGTTGCGCCTACTTCGGCAAAGATGCGTGAAATAAGATTAAGATAGGTTGGACATGTGTAAAGGAAGGCCACGACGCCCCAGTGAAAAGCTTATTAGTAGGCTATTAGCAAGTTTGTATACTTAGTATATGCATTTCATTTCAAAAATTAAGCAGGTAATTCTCGATGGGATGAGGGATGATTGTGATTCTTATATAGTCACTGTGCCTAAGCACTTTAACATGATGGTGGTAGGTTTGTTTCTTTTCTTAGAAAAATAATGTGTGAGAAATTTTAGGTTGGTTGAGCATTTTCCTTTTGCAATTATTTTTGAAGTTATTCCTAGATTCAGGATGTTGTTGCTCTTGGGCAAAGTGGAAGCCCAAACTTTAGATGAGGGGTCGAAAGTTGGAAATATTATAGTGTATTTGAGTAGTTTTGTTATGTTGACAACTTGTTATAAGAACTAGTTAGTATTGTTGGGAAAATGGATTGTAACTTCCTCTCAATGAACTCTTTCTTTATTTTGTAGCTTTGTTTGACTTGATTAGTTTGTTAGAGTTCTTTGCTGAGCTTTTGCAAACTATAAATAAGTTGATGCTTGTGTAAAGGATTTCATTCAGAATATCAATAAACATATTTCTTTCACCCTATCTTTCTATATCTTCTTCTATTTTGTGTTAGGCATTGTTGGTTAGTTAGGACAAGTAAGTAATGTGACATAAACGTAGAGTTAATATAATTTGTGAGTCAAACACTAAATATAAACTACATTTTGATTGTTTTTTTTTGTGGGCTGTAGCCGACCTTCATCCCCGTTATTAGAATATAACCAACAACCGATTATAATTGGATATTTTTTCGGTTAATTCTTTTATGCATTTTGATATATTGTTCTTAGTTGTTTTAAGCATATTGATTGATTAATACTATCTTGATATTTGGAACTTATGTTATCCATGATTACCGGTTAGCTTCAGTAGGAAAATTCTTGTATGTTCTTAGAAGAAAATATTTATGTTGTTTGGAACGTGATTGATCTTCTATTCCATGTGCATCATGAACTTATTTTTGAATTCTGTTTGAAGTGGTAGTAGTAGGCTCGCTTTGACTAACAAGTGTTTTTCTTATTATAGATTTTGCAATGTTTCATTTTATTTGAAGTTTTTGAGAAGATAGAATGTGTTCTCAAAGGCAATGGTATGATCAAATGCAGACATAGATGTACTCTTGCACCAAATTAGATATGTATGGTTTTTGTACTGCTTGGCTTTTTATAAGTTTTCTTTATTCAGCATGAGAAATATGGGTTGGCTTAGTAGATGAAGACTTTCCCGTTCGCCCTTGTGGCAAGGGATGGATTGATTTCCATTTCCTCTTGCTTGTACTGGATTCTCTGGCCGTTCCCCAATCAATTGAAAGTTTTCTTTTTCTTGTCAAGTTATGATGATGGTGCACTCTTATTTTATGAAGGAACTAAGATGAGAAGTTTTGTCTCAATCTTAAGCTAGCCATGAGCATGCCTCAAGTTGTTAGAGGATTAAAACTTGTTTCTAATACTATAAATTGTTTTGTGTATCGCTTTGATTGCTTGATTCTTTAAGTAGTAAATGTTTATTTACGCGTAGTTTTGACCCAACTCAATTGTTGACTTACATTGATGTAATTTCCCTGAATCCCAATCTATAATTCATATTTTGTCCTTTTTCTCTCTTGCAGGCTCCACTAAATACGCAAGCGCTAGTTGTTCAAAATGTTCCAGCTTTACAACGTGCAGATTCAAGTAACGCCTTTTTAAATAATGGGAATGATGTACCAAATGAGACTCTTCCTTTTGCAAATAACTTAATGTCTAGTTCTAAGGTTGGTTTTGTTGGTTGTCTATACATTTACATTGGTTGTTATTTTTGGATTGCTTCCTATCTTTATTTGTAACACTTCTTAAATTGTTCATTCTGCGTATGACAATATGCTTAATCTTTAAGAAGATAGAGTTGCAAATTATTCATTGTAACTTTTAGTTGTTAACTGTTAAGGAGGCATGCCCAATGTCTTTTGATCATTTGGTATGCAGAGATTGCAAGACGAGTTAGAAAATTCTGGGAGTAAACTGAAACAGCATGAGGACAATTTAAAATTTTTGAAGACTCAACAAAATCAGCTTGATGATGCAATTCTTGATTTGCAAGGTATATTATTTTTTCACGTGGTCTGCTCTATTATGGAAAATTAAACCCTAGTTAAAAATTAATTGTAATTTATCTTTAGTTCATGACATGAATAACATGGTAGAAAAGGAGAAAGGTTTTGAAAGAAAAAGGTAGATCAAAATAATTTTAATAACATGAGTAAAAAACGACATGAATAATTAGAATTTATAAGAGCATGAGACAGTAGGTGTGAATAAATAAAAATTACTTAATCTCAAGCTTGTATACACTACATTGAGTATCGACACATTTTGGAGTTACTCGACCACTTGAAGAGTTGAGGCTTGCACTTTAACGTGCTACTATCATAATATACAACCTTTCCACCCTACTCTCCTTCTCTTTGATTATTCTTCTTCTTTCTTTTCTTCTTTACTTCTTTTCTGTGTGTGTTACTGTGTTGTTGAGATATTCTTTAGGATACCTTGATTATTAGATGCAATCAGCAGTATCAGAGCGGTTAGGATAATGGTGCCCTCACAAGCTCAAAGGTTAGAACAAGTAAAGAAAGGACTCCAGGAGTTACGTTTTAACATACTCGATCTCAAACGATATAATGATGTTGCACGAAAAGTCTTAGATGCTTAGAGATGAGGAAAGTAAGAAAACTTGAAAGGATTCCAGAAGAACCAGTAGGAACTGAGAAATTCACTAACTGACATAGCCCTCAAGGCTCACTGCTTTGCCAATAGTCCAAACAGAGAGGCATACAACTCACAGTCAGTGGATAACAAAAGACCACACAACAATCGAAATGCCTTATACGTAAGTGGTGGTGGTTTTGAAGTTCCATTGGGCAAAACTAGAATGGTGATGGATTAAGTTGGAAGTTTAAAAAGCTGAATTTACCACTCTTCTTTATAGACAGTTCAGATGGATGGATCTCATGAGTTGAGAGGCACTTCACTTTTTATGATTGGGTGGAGGAAAAGGCGGACACATCGATGGTGGGACTGGATGGTGCTGTGGGAGAACCAACCAAAGCTGATCACCATGTGGGCCGACTTAAAGAAGATAATGTTGCATTGTTTTTGTGCAAAGGAGGGAGGATCTTTATGTGAATAATGGTTGTAAATTCAACGGGAAGGACTGCAAAAAATTTGTTCAGTATGTTAATCCTTAATCTTGCTCATCGGAGGAAAAATGTTATCAATTTTTATTAAAGGGTTAGAGGTGAAACTAAGAACTGAACTTAGGGTTTTAGCACCTAAAACTCTAGAGGAGGCAATGGAATGGCTAGTAGAATAGAAGAAAGACATATAGCAACTAGTGGTCCACAAAAACACTTAAAAGCCCCACTTATATAATACCCGCCCAAATTTAACCAACCCTAGACCTCATCTTTTTATCTTTCCAAAAACATCTAAAACACTAAGGCCAAATCCAAAATATGGCCAAAACCAATACTCCAACATAACCCATTGTCATGCCTACACAGCATACTAAGTGGCTGAAGGTGTATCAAAAGGAGAAAGAAAAAGGGGATGAATGATGAGGTGTTAAGAGTAATAAGGGAAACCTTCTAGAAGGGAATCTTGTAACCAATCTAAACGAACAACAAGTTGTTAGGCCTTGTGTAGCTCTATAAATATGATTATGTAATAATGAGTGATCATACAATGAAATACTAATGTATTCCCCTTTCTCTTTATTCTCCTTCTCTGTCTCCTCTCTTCTAATTCTTCTTCTCTTTCTGTATACTCTCTATCTTCCTTCTCTTTTCTATTCTTGCTTCTCTTTATATTACATGCTGCATTTTGATTCATAATTTTCTAATTCTTTTTCTATTTTCTCTCCCTTCTCTTTCTACATGCTAGTGGAGTTAGTGTCAGCTCCATTCAGTCTTTTTCATTGCAGGTTCTACTCATGATCTTTCTCGAGCTGAGGGACTCTTTGGCCGTGCTTCCTTTATGGGTATGAGTTACCGCCTTCCCTCCCCAGACCTTGCTTATAGTTTTCTATGGGCGGGATACACTGGGTATGATGATGATGATGACGATGATGATGATATTCTTACATAACACCCATACCTCTCATAACCCCCGACACCTTAATGATAACTTCAAAAGACCCATAGAATAAGAGTTTTAAGAAAAGGCAAGCAAAGGCTTGTGTTTTAGGTGTCATGAGAAATGGATTTTGGGACACCAATGTAAAAAAAGAGAGTTGAATGTGATAATGATTCATGATGATGAGGAAGATGAGTGGCAGTCATTAAACTCAGACGATGTAATCGAGAAAAACCCGACGCCTTCTTCAATTATTGTTTTTCTCAACTTAGTCATTGTGATATACAATACAAAAGATGAGGTGATGATTGATCCTGTTGCAATAAATAACTTCTTTTCCTTGGCGATAATAGTAAAGCTCGGATTGCCGATTACAAGTACATATGAGTTTGGGGTGACCTTGGGAACTGGGTAAATCTTAAAAGGGAAGGTAAATGTGGGGGACATACTTTTGGGATTAGGGGCAGTGGAAATCTGGAAACTTTTTTGCTTTAGATCTGGGATATTCCGATGTGATCCTAGGAATACAATGGTTGGAAGAACTGGGTACAATTTGTGATCTTGAAAGGGATCCTAGTCTGGACTGGTTGATAGTTTCATTGAAGAAAAAAGATGAAAATGTTCTGAAAAGAGAACGAGAATTCTTGGTGGAGTTGAATCAAATTGAATTGAGACCTCGATCGAATTAAGGAGGTTTTAGCAAGGTTTGTTGGCATGTTTAACATGCCAGAAGGTTTGCCACCCAAAAGGAGCATATACCATATCATAATGAAGGAAGGCTGTGATCCCATTAGTGTGCTACCGTATAGTTATCTGAAGTACTTAAAGATGAGATAGAGAAAACGATAGAGGTTTTGTGTAGATTATTAGCCTTTGAACAAAGAAGTCGTGGTCGACAAATACACAATTCTGGTGATTAAAGAGTTATTAGATGAACTGCATGAAGCTGCATTTCGTGTCCGAAATTGGACCTCAAATCAGGATATAATCAAATAAGAGTCCGTGACCAAGACATCCACAAGATAACATTCCGCACTCACAAAGGACATTATGATTTCTTAGTGACGCTCTTTGATTCAACAAGCGCTCTGACGACTTTTTAAGCATTAATGAATGAGGTTTGTGGAGATTTTTGCTTGTTCTCTTCAACGATATTTTGGTTTACAACAATTCTATGGAAGAACATGTTCAACACCTTCCTTGTTTTTTGGAGATTTTGGTAGCTAACTAGTTGTACGCAAATAGCAAGGAGTGCAAATTCGGTAAGACTGAGGTGGCTTATTTACGTTACATTGTGTCACAAAAGGGGGTTGCAATGGATCAAAACATGTCAAACCAATGATACATTGTCCATCTCCTCAAAGTTTTGGACAAACGAGAAGGCAGTTTCCACAAGGATGCCTATATTGCAACTTCACTCCCTGAACAATCGAAGAAAGTTAGCTTCAGCTGGAATTTAGAGGCTAAATCACCTTTATAAAATCTCAAACAAGCAATGCTTCTCGTTGCCTCAGTTTTGGCCACGCCAAACTTTCGGTTGTCATTTGTGGTGGAAGACAACGCTTCTGGCTGTGGGTTGGGAGCCATCTTTTCTCAAGACTCTTATCCAATAACCTATTTTAGCAAAGCTCTAAGGGTACAGGGACAGTCAAAACCCATATACGAAAAGGAATTTATGGCGTTTGTCGTAGTAGTTCTAAAGTGGCGTCATTATTTGTTGGGAAGGCATTTTGTTATTTGGACCGATCAACACAACCTTAAGTATATCATGGCCTACCGAGAGGTAGGAGTGGAGTATCAACGCTGGATTACCAAGCTGGTAGGGTATGATTTTGAAATTAAGTTTAAACCAGGTGTCAACATCAAAGCAACATGTGCCTTCTCTCGCCACCCCTCCCTAACGTTTCATAACTTCTCACTGTGATACTTAAAATGGTCAGAACTACAACATCAGGTTTGGGCTGATTAATTTTTGCAACACATCATTGAAGAAGTGTCTCAACATGGTCTCATTTGGGCTATACAATTGTCCGAGAGATAATACTGTACAAGAGGTGCGTAGTTTTGTTCAAAAAATAGACCACATTTGATCCCACAATGAAAAATTAGAGAAAAGTTGATTAATATATAAGCTTGATGGCTACTCATATTACGAATTGGTTTTAGGATAAAAACTCATCAATTTTGTGTGCAATGAACTCTCCTCTTGTGTGGATCTTGTGAACAGGCTCAAATTATCATGGTATCAGAGCCGAAAATTCCTGATCAACTGGAAAAAAAAATCTGAGTCTTTTGTAAAAAAAACAATGTGCGACTTTGAAGAGAATGATATTTTCGCCTAATTAAAAAAATGGGCTCACGTGTGAGGGGGAATGTTGGGAAAATAACCCACATGTGATCTCTCATTGAAAAATTAGAGAGAAATTATCTAACATGTAAGCTTAATGGACTACAATGGATTTTGCAGAAGTCCTTCCAAATGGATTTCACAAAAGCCCTTCCGAAATGTATTACAATGGATTTTGCAGAAGCCTTCCGAAATCTTGTGGGTGGGATACGGTAGTAGATAGACTATCCACGTATGCACATTTTATTGGTAGAATTCTGTTATGACATCATGGATGTATAAGGGGTATGGAATGATCCTTAATCTCAAGCTTGTATTCACCGCAGTGTGTATTTACGCATTTTGGAGTTACTCAACCACTCGAAGAGTTGAGGCTTGGCACCCTGCCTTACTACTATCATAATATACAAGCTTTCCACCCAACTCTCTTTTTCTTGCAAGAGTCTTCTTTCTTTTCTTCTTTACTTTTCTGTCTGCATTACTGTGTTGAGATTTTCTTCAGGGTGCCTTGATTACTAGCTGCAATCATTACACTGCTGTTCATTAGATTCACTTCCCAAGATCCCAGAAGTACTATATTTTATACTTTCTTCTAAGTTTTAAGGCATCAACAAATGGAACCTCACTTAGCCCTCTCGAAGAAAACTTTCTTTTACTAGTGTGCCTGTTGGTGTTGTAGATTCATATCTAAAGCAATTCGTTCGTCTCTTTTGCAGTTAGCCTTGGCAAGTACATATCTTCAGGTGCACCAAAGACTCAAGATGGTGATAATTCTCAAATTCGAAGTGAGGCGGAAACTATTGAGCAAATATTAAAGCATGAAAATTCTGCTGCGGGTATATATTGCCAGTTCAAAAATCAACTTTCAAATATTACTTTCTTTGAAGATGTTCTTGGTGTTGTTGCTTCCCTCGGCAAAGTAGAAGATGATAACCTCAGCAGGTAGCTTGAAGTTAAAATCATTCTGTAGTTCATACAGAATCCCTGCTGGACCAAAAGTATCCAAACTATTGGAAATATTAAGTTTTTTTTGTTGCTTTAATACGGGACAGTATTACTATTGCAAATAGTTAAAATCTTCCAATTAACTACTCATTAAGCTGTCTTCCAAATCTCTAGAATAGACTGACTTTCCTCTTTTGCTTGTGCTTGTCAAATCCCAACTCAGGCTTTTTTCAGAGTATTTGGGCTTGCAAACTATGCTCGCAATCGTCTGTAAAACTTCTGAAGGTGTCAAAGCTTTGGAAATATATGATGGTGAAGGAATTGTGAATAAAGGTTCTGGTATATATGGCCTTGGAGCTTCTGTTGGACGAGATTTGAAGGGTCGTTTTTCTGTGATATGTCTTGAAAACTTAAGGCATGCTATTCAAAGCTTTATGTTGTTAGACGAGCTTGTATATTAGTCACTATTAACTCTTCCCCTTGTGCAGACCATATGCTGGTGAATTTTTGTCCAAGGATCCCCAGAGAAGACTTGATATTCCGAAGCCAAGACTACCTAGTGGTGACATTCCATCTGGCTTTCTTGGCTATGCTGTAAATATGATTCATGTGGATAGGCCCAATATCTTTTGCCTAACTTCAAGTGGGTGGGGTCTCAGGGAGACTTTGTTCTACAGTCTCTTTTCACGTCTCCAAGTCTATAAAACAAGAGCTGAAATGCTGCTTGCTCTTCCATGCATTTGTGATGGAGCCGTCTCTTTGGATGGTGGAATGATTAGATCTACTGGTGTGTTCTACCTTGGTAGCAGGTATTCTTGAATCTTCTGAGCATGTACTTGTAATCTTCAGAATACTTTATATGCATCTAGTGCTTGAAAAAGGTTGTTATGCATCACCTTTCATCACAGAAGAAGCCTGAGATAAATGCGCCTATTGGAGAATTAGATTTGATGCCTCAATGGGCACATTTATCAAATTCTGCTTTTATATGAATTATTATTGATCAATGTGAATGATGTATTCCTGTGTGAAATAGAATGTGTATAAGTCAGTGTGGTTGGTTTGCAATTCAGTGTTTTTTTCTAGTTCAACACTTCGGCAACTGACAACTAACAAGTGAGCCTCTTGCTTGACTGCTGGTCCGGTATGGTGTAGTCATGTTATCATGATCCTCTCTTTTGTGTGTATTACAATAGTCACTTGATATTGCATCACATAGTTTGCTGCCATACTAAGAGATTTGAAACCTTTGTTTGTATCAAGCTAACAGCTTTCAGATTTATATTCTTGATAGAGTTGTAAGATTGGCAAACACCTTCTTCACTATCAAGTGCAATTGTTAAAATACCAATTATATTGTACATATGCTGAGTCCTGTTCTTTTGTTGTTTTCTGAAGAGTTGTGCCATTGGCAAATACATACTTTGCCCTTCCTCGCTTGTATGCTTATGTTCTTTTCTTTTGCTGTCCTGAAGACTTGTACTATCGGAAAATGCCCTTCTTTGCTCTCGATTGTGGATTATCACTTTTAAAATTGCCAGCTTCTTTGTTTGTATACTAATGTCCTTTCTTTTTGTTCTCTTATCTTTCTGAAATTTTACTGAATTTGCCCTCAAACTGCTTTTTCTTAATGTTCTGGAAACAAGGGAAGATATAGACGTGAGGTTCCCAAAATGCTCGATAAGAACTAGTCTCCCTGATAAATATTTTGAGCTTGAAAATCAAATCCAGCAGAAGAAATGGGAGAAAGAGAGACTTCAACAAGATATGCGAAGAGAGCAGGCATTGTTGGATCAAGAAAATGCAAACTTCAAAACGAAAAAACAGAATTTCCTGCAGTTTTTAGCAGAGAGTTCGACTTTCATGGCTCAGGTAGTCATTTTCAACTTTTGATCACTTGTGATCGTTTAATTTAAATTGCTGAATGCTTAACTAATTTTATGATAAGCAGCATCAAATGCAGACAGCTTCCATACAAAACAGACAAGTTCCTCGATGATGTGTTCCCATTGGACCACAACTTCCATAACCTTGATGAAGAACGAGAAATGTTTCGGTCAAGTTGTAAGTCAAGCTTGTCGTTTTTCAAGCGGTCCAGATGGTGTTCGTTTCACTTCAGCTTGTGAGTTAGTTCATTCTTTTTAGTTGGAATATCATTGTTATGTACTAAATGAATGCCTTCCATCTCTATCTTGCCTGTTAACAAGGATCAAAATTCTTTTAGTTAACTCTTGGTTTGAAACTGATCTAACCTGCATTTTTTTTTAACTCAAATATGTGAATGGAATAACTGTGGCCTTTAAAAGCTTTGCTATAATTTTCTGAATATTGAAACAAGGTATTCCTACTTTTTTTCCCTTACCTATATGAAATGTGTTCATGGATTATGGAAAACTAGGAAATTTTGAAATGAATAAGCAAAAAAATATAAAAAAGTCAATAAATAAGCAAGCTTTCAATTTATTTCTCAAACTAAGTAGTTTTTTCCCAGAGTAGAGGTTCGGCTTGTTTGTTGTTAGTAACAACAAACAGAGAAGTTTGGTCAAAAAAAAGTCAAGATCTTTGTTTGCTGTTGCTAACAGCGAATAAAGATTTTGACTCTTTTTTGATCAAACTTCTTTGTTCGCTGTTAGTGATAGCGAACATTTAGTTCAAGCTATTTTTTTTCCATTTTTTTATGTTTAAAATTACAAATCAATATTAATATACATATATAGATATACATATAAAAAAATCAATATAATATACATATATACTTATATACACTTATAACTAATGTATATAAATTTAAATATATAAATATACATATATATTTATATACATATATAACAAATGTATACAAATGTAAATAAATAAAACACTAGGTATATAATAAACATAATAAATATTATATACATATACATATATAACAAAATATTTACAAATGTCAATATTGTTCAAATATTCAAAATACAATTGTATGTACACCTATGCTAAAAACTAGTGCTCATCACCCTCGTCCACCCTTTTTAACTGTGAATGTCTCTTACGCTTCTTACGATAGTAATAGGCGGTCATATGACAATCAGGGAGAGGAGATGATTGATATTGAGATGACTCCGCTCCGTCGTGGGGGTACGTCACATCAATCTCCTCCAAATGAACGCCAGGAGGAGGAGATGATCTTTGGACATCTGTAGATGGCTGTGCCGGCTCAGCGACTTCGGGAATGAAGTGCTGGAACTGTGTCCTTAGGAGTATCCCTTGGGCTATTTCGCACACAGGCTCCTCGTGGGTAGAGCTAATCACAATTGCCACGCCTTGTGCCTGCAATCATTTAAAAGTTAGAATATTTTTATATTATGAGTTCTAGGTAAAATTAAACAATATTGAAAATACTTATAAACTGTGTCATCGTCGGTGCGGCCGGTGCGTACTGAGTGGCGGCGATGATACCTTGTGGTGTCATCTATCGACGAGTGATGGAGAGGAACCACGACATGTAAATCTGGAGTGGTAGTTGCGCCAGCTGCATCGATCTGTGTACCTTGGGCAAGCAGCTCCAAGCGATAATCCCAACGAGCAATATGTAACACCCCTGAATTTCCGACTCCTTATACGAAACCAAAACTACAAAGGATGGGAGGAAATTCGGGTGTTATATTAAAATATAACAAATAAAATAATATTAAACTTTAAGAATTATGAGTAGAAATTCCGGCAGCATCTTTGCTAAAAACCGAACATGTGGTAGAGCAATTAACACACAAAAAAAACATTGAACTAATCTAAGGCATCATTGCCTTTAAAATCTCGTACCACGGCGGAATGATTCATCATCAGCTTCTCAAATCAACATGCCAAGCATGAATCATGGTTCCAGTGTCAACGCTTGCGTTTTAAAAACACTTAACTCTTTAAAACCATACAAAGTTTTAAACTACGCAGCGAAAAACACAAATAAACAAAGGAGGATACAAGGCCTCATAACAAAACGTATACAAACCAGAATTTACAAAAGATAACTAAGAGCTACAAAATCAGAAGATAATGGTGTGACACAGGTTATGCTTCGCCGTCATTACTCTCCCCCAATGCAATGCAATGCAAAACAAGCACCAATACCTACTACGCCTGTCTATGATCCTCTTGCTGCTCAACATTAAACCAAAGGCCAATGTCTCATAGCAGGACTATCACAACAAATCATCAACAATCAAACAGAAACACAAACACACACACGTCAATATCTAACATCAAATATAATAAGGTCAACTTACTAGATAACTGTAACACCCCAGCCCCTGCGTAAGTCTTTCAAGCGCACTTTGGCCTCACTCGTGCGCGCCTGGGAAAACTTCCTAGGAGGTCACCCATCCTGAGCTTGCTCCACACCAAGCATGCTTAACTGTGGAATTCTTAGCAAATAGGCTCCCATGAAAAGAAGATGCACGTTGTTGATATGAGTAATCTGTCAATCCTTTTTCAAGCTAAATACGAGTTATTACACTCACCCCCACTTAGGAATACAACGTCCTCGTTGGACCGTAATTTCAAGATGTTTTCCCCCGCTAGGTGCACTAAACACACAATCATCCACGGTCCCAAGGTTGCTCTGATACCATTTGTAACACCCCGACCCCTCGGACCGCCGGGGACTACTCATGGAGACTGTAAACTAGCCCCACAAACAAACACAAGTCTTTCTAGCACACTTTGGCCTCACTCGTGCGGGCTCGGAAAAACTTCCCAGCAGGTCACCCATCCTAAGATTGCTCTATACCAAGCACGCTTAACTGTGGAGTTCTTAGCAAATGGGCTTCAATGAAAAGAAGATGCACCTTGTTGATATGAGTAGTCTATCAATCCTTTTTCAAGTTAAATACAAGTTATTACAATAATATTATGTTATACAACAACATAAGATGATTACATAGGACACAAGCACAAATGGTAACTGTTTATCATCGGCTAATACTTCTTAATCTCATTACGTCTTTTACAACCCGAACCATGTACTCCGGGTTGAAGGCAAGTCTTTACGCTCCTCTTCTGAAAACATAAACTCTTGTAAAACGCGCGTAGTATCAACTCAACCAAGGCATTAACAGTCTACTTAACACATGACCTTATAGTGCTTGTCTATCCTAAAGTAAGTTTGATCATAGTCTATCTTTGAAATTGGTAACTCCCTTGAGGTAACATAACTTGGGCGCACTTTTCACTAGCATAAGCTATTCTATCAATGAATAAATTTTCTATTAATGAGTAAACGTTCTATCAATGTGTAAGCTTTCTATCAATGAATAAACTTTCTTTCATTGGATCTTTTCTCTACTTCATGGCATAGTGACAACGCCAAGGGAGTTATCGGCCATTCGGCGCCCATGGCAAAGTATGAGCTCATACCACCTCCAGCTGACCCTCTCGGATCCTACCTTCGGGAAAAAATAACACACTGGGGGTACTAATCCAGTGAAGAGACCACCATATTAGGGTTTGCAAAGCCTGCATGGTAACACTTCGGTCAAGGGGCGGTATCATCCACTCGGCGCCCAATGACAAAAGTATGCTCATACCCCCCATACAGTGATCCCGTTGGATCTCATCTAGGGGACTATTAAATCAACTGGACATAATCCAGTTGAGTCACGCCAACTAATCGTAATCTAATGCTTTATCAAATGGGAATAACTCTCGCTTTCTCTAGAGAGTGCCCTGGGATAGTAAAACGCCAAAACCCACTGAGCAACTCAAACAAAATACGAAATTCGCCTATAAAGGAGTCTTTATAACTCCAAGAAATAATCCAATTCTTAAATAAATAAGGGGATAGTCCCCACCTTCTACTAACACTCTCATTATCTAAACTATTCTAGGCGCAAGGATTTCATAATCGATAGCTCTTCATATCAAGTGTGCTCACTAGTACCTCATAGTTTCGATACGATACATATTATCACAATAAACAATAATGTCTTAAGCAAATCGCATATAAGGGTTAGTTACTGCGTGTACGTACCTGTAAGCGTCACTGCACGACCAAAAGTCACAAAAGTCACCCAACAAAAGTTCTACCTTCCTCTTATGAATTGAGCACCTATATAAGTTCGGAGTAGAATTAATAAGTCCACTAACCTACTTTGTCATACCAGCTAAAAGCCAAAGTAACCACTATTACCCATTCAATATGAGTTTCCGATGACTCTAGCACGCACACATTTCATTCAATTCAAGTCATGATCATTAACTCAACAACAACGCAAGTCTTTTCATCCATTTAAAAGTAAAAATATTATGTGAGTTGTTCCTTTACATCCACTAAATCTGAGTTATATCGATTTGCGTTACTTTTTTTTTTAAAAAAAACAATCACACCTGAGTCGTACAATGTTAATATAACACTAATCTAACGATAAGACAAATCTTAAAGTCATCGAATCACAATATCATTCGTTACATTCTCCGAAGCTAGAAAATTACAATCAAGACATCACAACAAGTAACCTTAGCAACCATCAACAATGAGTTTACTCATGACCTTATGTATAACTTTAATAATCCCCTAACAAGAGTATTTGTAATTCAATCAATCAAACCACAACAATTAACAACCATTACTTCCAATTTACAACAAAAATCACTTCTAACTACCGCTACAACGACAATTAATCAACCAAAATAGGCCTTAAAACAACTTGTGAGGTTATTCAAAAATCATTACACCACCAAAATGTAGCATAAAACTATTACTAATCAACTCTAAATCAAATCCTAATTATTTCATATTCAAAGACAACACCTTTAATTATTACTCATAGTAAGATTCACTAAACATAAGGCAAAAATTAACACTTTACTCATAAACTTAATAAAATTCTAATTAGAAACTAGAAAAATTACTTAGAGTAAAGATGAGAGGCTTATAATGGGGGAACTAGAGAAGGTGAAAGTATAGGTGATTGTTGTGGTGGAGGTACAGGTGGAGCATAGAAATGATGGGGCCAAGCCAGCGTAGTTGCTGGTGGGGAAGAGAAGACACAGCCTCTACTATTGGTGGCACACTCCCCGCATGGTGCTGGCGGAGGAGAACCTCAAGTTCACGGGGGAAAAGATGGGAGAAGGTGTGGCTGTGCTGGGGTTGCTAGTGGAAGAAGGTGAATGACGTAGGTGGCGGCGGTGGAGGCGCAACAATGTGGGAGGAGCAAGGAAAAACGTGATTCCTTTGGTAAAGTGAGGGCATGAGAGCTTTAACTTAAAAACCCTAACTCACCTTATATTAGGGTGAATCTTCTAACAAAGCGCAACTAAGGTAACCCACCTTTATGTGCTCACAAATTTTAAAAATTAATTTTAATTCGAACCTCCTTATTTTAATAAACGCAACTTTATAAATATATGTTTAACATTTAATATTCGTACAAGACAAAAGTCTATTAAAACTACTTCGAAAATAATTTAATAAAATTATAAAATCTCCGAAAGTTATTAAAATATTAAATAATGACGTCATAAAATCTCAAAGTGTTACACAATATGTCGCCCGTTGATCTCAGTCCAGTTCTTCGCCCTCTGACCCTTACGTGAGGTGAGATGTAGCTCAATCTCTATGTTGCAAGGTGGCGGGATGCCCTATACCATCCCATATTGGCGCATTACGCGCTCGAGAAGATGTAATTCGACTATGTCGAAGCATATCAATGGTCAGAGGCTCTCCACGCACCCGATTGTATGCCCGAGTGCCGAGGCAACGCAGCATATGCCTTAGCGGGGTACGGGTCCCAACGACACTAAAAGTTAAGAGGAAGTTAATAAATTATGCAATATGCTAGTAGTGAGGTTAAGGAGTCGAGCATTTACCTTGTCAGGGCGAATTAGATCCAGCTGATCGCGATAGAATCCCACACTAGATCCAGTGTGAGCCTTCATGCGTCGATCAAAAGACCACCAAGATCCATGCAAGAGCTCGGGCGATGGAATGACAGGTGAAGCAACTGTACCACTGCCAACAATCCTCATTGGTTGCACAATAAGGATGTGCTCGTAAGCCCAAAGCTATGAAATGTAAACATAATTAATTACATGTAACTATTCAAACATATTAATAAATAAAAATTTGAAGTTAGTATTACCTGGAGAATAATTAGTGGTCTTGCCATCTCCTTCACGTTCTTTTTGGAGGCACCACATAGCCTCTTGTATAGGTGACCCAAGGTTGCAGATGCCTAACTGTATTTCTCAATGTGCTGTTGCATCGAGTAACGTTAAGTATAGCAGTTGTACTTGGCTACTAGTCTTGTCGCCAAACAAGGCAGAACCAATCAGGTATGAGAGATATAACTTCATCAGCACCCTCAGGGAGGTGTGAGAATGTTTGCGCTAGCCACCTACAATACAACCCGCTCCCTCGAACTGCCTCAACGGGAGGTCGCACTCCTAGGACCCTCTCTATGATATCTCGCCAGCTGCAACCAATAGTGGACACGTCATGTCCCACAATGGAAAGCCGTGTGAGTACAACTACATCTAAGAGAGTGATAATAGCCTCTCCCAATGGAAGGTGGAAGGTGCGCGTCTCTTGACGCCAGCGCTCGACTAGAGCCGTGATCATTGCACGATCCACTCTCCCCTAAGTGGCGAGGTTGTAATCATACAACCTCGCTTGCTGTATGTAAGGATTGATCCGTGCGTCAATTTCCCACGGAACAGAGTCAGGATGCCTAGTGTATATAGTGTCTAGGTTAGAGACCTAAGAGCAAAGATAATATATACTATAATCACACGAAATCATTATAACTAAGGCAATTCATTCAATAAATATGAGCTAAACCAATCTAGACATCCCATAGTACACTACTCTTGTGATCTGCCTACATAGTGAGTACACTATGATCGTGAGGGCCAGGAGCTGCTGGATCCATCTCAACTACTATAGAGGAATGTTAGTGATTCAGTTTTATAGTGAAGTAGAGAAGCTTTGTGTTTCTATGAATTGTTAGGGAATTCGAAATTCGAAGTTTTAAACGTTCCATCTCTATGGCTTGCATTTGTAGGTGACATGACGAGGATGCAAGTGCTCTCATTTGCCAAAAGGTTGAAGCAAAGAATTGGGGAGAACTCTAGTGATTGTGAAACAAAAAGGGTAGTTTAGATAGTTGATCGAAAGTGTGAAAGATCATTGTGAAATAATAGGATAGTTTATATTATTGATCGAGGAGATCAGTGTGTTGATTATGTTTTGAAGTTAATATTTTCTATGATGTTGGAGTTCTTTGTGATGCCAGATACTAAATCTACGTGTACAACAACCCTTTAGTTTTGATAGTTTTCATGTTCGCAACTATTCACCATGGCTTTATTCGATGTTTCCGGCTATTCACCATGACTAAAACATGTATAAACAAAGTAAATTTAACTACATTGCAGCTTATAATAACAACATTTATCAGCTTGTAAAACATGCATATATCAGCAACAACCATCAACAACAACCACAAGTACATTTGTAAAATTAGACAACCATCAACAAAAATTACACCATCAACATTCAAGTACATGTGTAAAATTACATACATATTACACATATAATATATCATCAACAAAAATTACACATATTACACTAGTGAAATCAACATTCAAGTACCTTAATTAGCCTATACGACCTTAGGTTGGAAGAGAATCTAAAGGATTGAAGTAATTTGTAAATGTAGAACCTATATTTGTATAAAGATGTCACAAAAACCCTAAAATTCAATAAATAAACGCATAAATTAAAGATAAATTTACCTTAAATCAATCCAAAAATAATGACAGAACACTAAAAATATCTTAAGTTGGGAGAGATTTTGAAGAATTGAAGGAATTAAACTTTTTTAATGGTGGAATTTGGAAGAGAAGTGTCGCTGTTTTTTTAGGGTTTTGAGAATTGGGGAAATGAGGGAATAAAGAAGGCAGTAGCTGATTTTAAGGTCGTATCTGTTTGCTATTAATAACAGCGAACAAAGAGGTTTGGTCAAAAATGGTCAAATTCTTTGTTCGCTGTTAGTAATATCGAATAAAGATCTTGACCATTTTTGACCAAACCTCATTATTCGTTGTTATTAACAGCGAACAGTGCTGAACCTTTGAATTGGGAAAAAAGTACTTATTTTGGAAATAAAGTTTAAAAATTACTTATTTTTTGACTTTTTTTAATATTCTTTTGCTTATTCATTTCAAATTTTCGAAAACTAGAGGTGTAATTATATATTTAGCAGCTTCGTTGGCTCTAATATTGATATTTTGGACTTTGTATACTACCACCTCACTTTTAGTACTTTGTCTGTCTTGTTACAGAGAGTGACATGTGGAAGAAATGTCACTATCAGCCGCACTTTCAAAAGGACGGAGGAGTACATGTGTCCTATTTAGTTGCGTACTTGCCAATGCACTAAACTATCCTTGACATCTCTAATTGTGCATATTTAAAAATTATAATAAGTTGATATTAATTAAATTAATGATGAGATGGTTGAAACAAGTTTTACCTAACTATTTTTATTTTATAAATTTAGAATAAAATACAAATTAAAGTGAATGATAAATACCTAAAAAAAAATAAATAAGACTTTATGTTCTAGTGGTATTGTGTGAGAAATGTTGCAATCAAGTAAATGTTTAGAGTTTTAATTGTTTACGGAGCTCACTAAACTTTGAATGAAGTTACTAGTTGTTTGTGATTTCTCATGAAGTTCTTTGTCATTTGCTCAAATCTAGTGTAATAGTGCAGTAACCCTTTCTAGGATATTAATTACTACCATTTCATTCTTAATGTTATGTTTGGATTTTTTCATAGATATATAAAAGTTAAAATATATGTATATGGTATTTAATTAGATTTGTGTTAATGTATATATTTTAATATATAATTTTTATAATATTTATAAAATGTGTTTATAGATATTGAAATTTAAATTATATTGAAAACTATGCATAAAGTCAATGTAATCAACAAAATACCGATCAAGTACTATTAACCCTAGGGAATGAATGATGATTCATATTTGTGAATTGTGAATTGTGATTTGTGATAATGTTATAAGAGAGTAGCTATTTAGGGATTGTTTGGTTGGGAACAAATAATGTAGTAGAATGGGAAATAATAGAGAGTAAGGGTAAAGATAAGGATTATAGTTATATATTATTTGGTATAACAATATAAGAGAAACACTTAAGACAACAACTACTTAAAAAAAGAAAATTTGTTACTTGACATAAAATAATGGTAACAAAATAAAGATATTCATTTACCTCAAGAAAGGGATTGTGTTAATCTAATATTATACCGAACAAAATATATTAAGTGATGATAATTAAATCCTTTACTTGACATTAAAATGTTCATACCAAACATTATTAAAAGTGACCATTATGCAAAAGATGAATGAAAGAATTTATAAAGTTATTTTGGATGATACAAGTGAGGGACTACTTTGGGATCTTATTCTACTAAAACGATATAAAGTGGAAAATATGCCAAATTTTGTCTTCCATAAGCGAGAGAACATATGCCAAACTTATCTTGTGCTCATATAAACTACATTAAGCGAAGACTTTAAATTTGTACATGTGTCACTATTTATTAAAAATTTCCCTAAAAAAAGAGCATTGATGTTGTCACTAACTCCATAGTTAGTCCTATATTTTAATTAAAAACTAGATATATAAAATTTAAATATATTATATTAAAAAAAACTTTTTTTTAATAATACCTGATATTATAATAATTCAATAATATTTAAAAAAACTTAAATATATAACAATTTCAATTTATACACCTGAACAAGCCTAAATTCCATCTAAACAACGCCAAAAAGTATTATATTTTTTTTACTCTATTTCTTTTTATTTGTCTACTATTGATTTTTGAACAAAAATTTAAAAGAAGAATCTTTACTTATTATGAAACATTACTCATTACTTTAAAAGGAAAAAAGGAAGATCCAATTCATTGTCTTGGAAAGTAAAATCAAAACACTTAGGGAGTGTTTTGTATGGGAAGTGGTAATGGAATACGAAGGAAACCTACGGGAAAAGTTAAGGATTAATATTGTAGTATTTATTATTTAGTATAAGTGAGGGAAACACTTATTTTTGTTTCTCTTTCTAGCTGTTTGGTACATCAAATATGATTGCCACACATCAAAATTCATAAACTGATATTATATCATAATCAAGATTCATATCACAAGTTCGCATTCACTTGACATTTCAATCCAACTACAAATAAAGGTGCAAAAACTGATTAGTAACATATTAAACCAGTAAAATTCCTACGACAAATTTTAAAGAAAACAAATATCACTTTTTTCTCGAAAAGATCAAGAACATATTGTTTCTTGAGATTCGGTTGAGCTTGAAAGATGACACGAAGCTTGTGTTCATCGGCCATATTCCAATTTCACTTAGAATAATAGCCACTTTTAAAGCTTCAGAGGGCGACAACACACGTCTGATTTCATAACCTCTTTCAAGGCATTATTCGCTTTATCTTCAATTTTTTGTTCTCTTTCCTCAAATTTTTCCTATGCACTAGCCATTGTCTCAAGATTAACATTAATATTCTCAAAAAATTTTCCAATATCCGTATTAGCATCATTAAGAGAAAAAACCAACTTATCAACATTATTGTTAATAGCTTTGTTTAATTTCTTGAGCTTAGAATTTTTTTTAAAGTTGAAGTATCACATTATGGTTTGATGGAATGCTTTTTGGAATGCATAGATTGAGTAGTCGAATGAGTTCTTATATCTCCTGTTGCTTTCCCTTTGGCATAAATGTTTCCAAATATGTCGTTTGTAAAGAAAAGATACTCCATATAACCCCTTGACCTTTTTATGTATTTGTTCCAATATGAACATTACATTAAACTTTTCATGACTCCCAATCTTTTGTTTTAATAAATAGATATTCCCAATAGCTTTCTTTTAAGAGCACTTCCGGTCTTTCACTAATGGATTCAAATTTCTTCACCATATCTCTTTATACTTTCCCTCTCATTCACATCATTTTTTGTTTCTAAACTTTCCCTACTCCAGTTTTATCCCATCAATGGAAAATAAAAAATTTCCTTCACCATTTTCTTTCCTACTTTTTCACTTTATCCCACATTATTTTCACTCTCTTCTCTAATTTCTAAATTCTCTTCTGTATATTTAAAATATTAAAAACTAGATATTTATTACATAGTTTATAAATACAATTATGACTGAAAAGGATAAAATATTTTAATAATAAAGACGTAATTCAAAATATTATTCAAAGGCATAGCCCAGCAAATAACAAGCACCTAGTCCAAGAACATGAGGAGAACAAAGATAAGGCAAGCCAAAACCAAGCTCCAACTCAAAGGGAACACAATGGCCTCGTAGATCACTCAGAATACTAAAGCAGCCATCAGAACATCGAAGTCACTGACCAGCAGCATCCTGGCGATCAGGCCACCTAGCACCTTTGCCTGAGGACTAACCCTATGTGTCCAGAGATGAGTCAATCTAGAAAGGGCATCTTTGCACACGGACCTAGCCATCAAGGGCCCAGGACCCTCCTAACGATTCTCACAGAGCCCTGAAAACGCCGCCCAAGGTGCCCCAGTTAGCTGACTAATACGAACAGGCCTCCTGAAGACTTAGGCTTATTTCTGTTTTTCTGTTTTTAAAAAGCTTGTGCTAGTAACGTGTTGTGAACTAGCTGTTAGATGTATAGAAAGCTATAAATAGACCTCTAGGCCTTGTGTATAATCATTCAACTTTGATTAATTCAGATTTCATTTCATTCATTCCAAGTGCATTGCTGAGATTCATTGCTTCCTTCTTCCTTGTGTGTTTGCGTGTGTAAATTCAATCAACCTAAACCAAGAGAGTGTGAAACACTCCAAAATACTAGATTGTGGAACAATCTAGTGTACAACCTTTCTATCCAGTGAGTGGAACTCAGGAGGAAACGCGTGGGAACATCCTGAGTGGTGAGTGAAGCCGGAAGAGGGAGACCCACAGGTTGGCCTGAGAACCAAGAATTGGTTTCTTGGGTAATTTGGTGATCGTAGTGTGTGTTCCAGTGTCAAGCAATCTGTCTCCAAATGAAGGGGCTGATTGTGTGCAAGGTTGTGAGTCCAGAGGACACAATCTTGGTGCATATGGTTAGTTAAAAGTTGAGATTATTTTAGAGAAATTAGTGAAAAATTAAATTATTTTAGATAATTTTTTTTTTGATTTTTTTTGCTTAAGTGTAAAATTATCTATCTATCTATCTATACAATATACTAATGATGAAACGATTAGGACACATGTCCACTTTATAATAAAAATTTTCCGCTCTTTTCATTTTCTTATTAGGAAAATATTGTTTAGCATATTATGTAATATCTTTCTGATTAGATTTGTTTAATTGATTAGTTACAAAAGATTTTAAAACTTTACCTTATTTACTAATTTTTTACCATATACAATCATATAAAATATGTAATATCTTTTAATTACAATGGATAATTATCAAATAACATATTAATTATTTATGTAAATTATTAATTTTCATTAAAATAAATTTGTAATAAGTTAAGAAAAGAAAATAATTTTAAAAGTTTTTCATAGATAATCCTATATATTACTTACATGGCTATATTAAAAAAATCGCATAAATTAAATAGATTACACATTAATTATTTAAGTAAACAACAATTAGTAATTAGGATAAGATATCGGTGAAATAAATTTTCGATGATAATTTTATCACCTATGTTTGACAAGTTTATGATACATAAACACTTGAATTAAGTTATATGTTAATTATTATAGTAAAAAAAAAATATGTTCTTTAGGCTTAAAACTTATTTTAAGGTTTTTCAAAGACATTGAACATTTAAATTACTGTTCTATTATGTTTTTGGGAAATTATCAATGGTACCCCTAAGTTTTTTTTATTATCAATGGTACCCTTGTGTTATTGAGAGTTTTACAACCGTAACCTTTTCTAAATTTTTTCCGTTCAAAATCGTCCAAAACCGTTAGCTTTTTTTTCTTTTTCTTTTATTTTTCAATTTAAAACATTAAAAAAATTAAAAGAAAAAGAAAAAAAGCTAACGGCTTTTGATAATTTTGGACGGAATAAATTAGAAAAGGTTACGGTTGTAAGACGCTCAATAACACAAAGGTACAATTGATAATCGAAAAAACTTAGGGGTACCATGGTAAAGTGCAAAAACTTAAGGATACCATTGATAATTTCCCTATTTTCTATGTTTTTTTTTTATTATTTTATGTATGTACTTATAATCTATATTATTTAGTGTTTAGTACATAATTTTATGATTATGTTTTATATAGTAATATATTAATAATATGTATCTCAATCTAATAGAGTAATAATAATACATTTAAAGTTTTTGAAACAAATTAATTTATACTTTCAATATACTTAAGAAGTTTAGAGTCATATAATAACTTAATTATACATGTAGGATCATTAAAAATAATTCATAAATCGTACTTGGTACGGGAATTTATCTAATTATTACGTATGGGAGTATGTTGAAAGATTTTTTTTTTTTTTTCCAAAAAATCAGTTTGGAATTGTGACTCAGAAGTCACAATTACGGTTCTTTTAAGAAAACATTTGTTTCATATCACGATTTTTCTAATTTTAGAAACCTTTTTACATTGTGAATTACTATTCCGATTAGCAATATTACGTAAAATATAATGTATAGAAATATGTAATTGTTGCTAACAATATGGGTGTTCATAGGTAGGTACTCAAATTTTTTATACAAAAATTAGTGGGTTACCCCAAATTTTGATAGGTGACAAGTCCGACCCACAAGCATGGCTGGATTTAATTAGCTTTTTGCGCCTGTAAGTGAGGGTACATACATTTTAATATATATGATAAAACTATCTAATCTATAATAAAAAATTACATTATGTAAAAATTTTTGCAAAAAACTACCTTGTATAATACAATTCTTTGCAAAACACTACCTTTTAACAGATTTTAACAGTTGACCGTTAAGTTTGGCCTTTGACCGTCACGTGATAGTCACGCGACCCTTAAAAGAGACCTTCTTCTTCATTTGATGAAGCTTCCATGGCTGCAAGTTCTGCTTCTTGCTTCAAAATTGACATTTCCATTTGCATTTGAAGGTTCCTCTAATCATACTAACCCAATCCATTTTCGTATAAATTTGAATGCCATTAAAAACAAAATAAAAAAAAATTATATAAAAGAAGGAAAATTCGAAACACAATTCTTTCTTCACGTCATTTGGTGTTTTACCAAATTCAACATCAAGATTTAAAAGTGTGATTTTGGTATAATTCTTTTTCGGAAATTTGTTTTTATTGTTTGAATTGGATTAACCAACATTTAGATTGTTGTTTGATTGACTATTTTAAACCCAAAAATGCAATTTCATTTTCGTTTTTCAAACCCTAGATTTTTCCCCAATTTGATTGAATTCATGAACTTTGTGAAATTTCTTAATTAATCATTTCTAAACTATAATTTTATGATAGTTATACGTTTTGCCCTTATTTTGGAAATATAATTTGATTGAACATATATATAAATTTGCAGAAATATTAAAGATTGAATTCGGGATTAACCATAAATGATTCTAATTTTTGGGTTACTTACTTAAGAACATCATTGTCCAAATGATGACCGATTTTTACAAGTTAATTGCTTCAGAAAAAAATTAAAATTAAAAGTGAATATTAAAAAATATTCTTATTTGATTTCATTTTCTAAAAAGTTAATTTTTTATAATTTAATTTTATATTTACTTTTATTTTAATTTTCTATGAAAATTGACTTGTAATATAGGTTATAGGGTTACTTTGGTGCATTCTTAAAAAACACCTTATATAGTTAGGATTATTCATATTAAATCAAAAGTTAGGATTAATGTAAGAAAATCAGTAAAAAGTTAAATTATTCTAGGTAATTTTTCTTAATCTTTCTATTTCATCTTTCTTATGCCATTATATTTTTTACTTCATTTTTCATATGTTTTGTTTGATTTTTATTTTATTAATAAATATTTACCTTCATTTGTATTATTTAGTATTATAAATATTTATCTTCATTACAAGCATACCCCGAGTTACATTAGTATTAAAGGTATAGAGTGCACACCATGGATGACTTACTAATGAAGAAGAGAGGTTTTTAGAAGAAAGAAAGAAAGAGCTATTATTATTGATTATTATGAATTACAAAGTACAGGAGCACTTATATGATAAATATCAAGAGACCTAACAAACTTTGCTAAAGGAAAAAAACAAACTGGAAGGCAATAACAGACCACTAGCTGACGTGTACAAAAGAATAACAAACTTAAAGAAAAAGATTTAAGTAATAGAGTCATCTAGAATGGGTTATGTACTGATAGCCTTGCCAATATTATCAATAGCCCCCTTCTCAAACTTGGGTGTATGTCAATGAGGCTTGGAGAGCAGCGGTTTGGACAGTGTGGAGTAGGGATGGTCATGGGGCGGGTCTGGCCAGACCCGGATCCGGACCCTATTATTTTTTTTGGATCCAGACCCGGATCCGGACCCTAAGGGTTTAAAATTTTCAAACCCAGATCCGGACCCTACGGATCTAACGGGTCTAGGGTCCTTAATGGGTCCTTAATGGGTCTTATACAAAGCCTCTTTAATTTGTCAAAATTGAACCTTTTTCGACTCTTTTTGTATTTTTGTAAGCAACTTATTATCGTATTACAAACACTTGTTCGAGTCCATGAAATTCAAATACAAAATAATTAATATAACAATAAATCTAAATTTTTATTCAAATCAAATCAAATGAAGAAAACAATACTACACCAAATTAAATTAATATAAGAGAAAAATAGAGATGAATAAGAGATTAAGAGGGCATACAGTGATACAGACAGTCACATACTTGTTGACATTAATTATCAATCAACCTTATTTTATATATTACAATTGATGTATAAGAAAAATTATATATATAATAAAACAAAAATATACACTTAATCTATTAAATTCATCAATCCAATTAAAAAATAAATTAATAAAACGGTGAGTTCAATACTAATACCAGTAATAATCACCACTTTCTCTTAGAACTTAAAATGGCAGCACTCAATTCTACATCCTACAATACTCTGAAATCTGAATCCTTTCCTGCAAAAATCTAATACTTCAAAACAACACCCAAAATACATTCAAAATGTTCTTATTCCGCCATCTATGTCTCTTAATGTGACTCTAATTAAGACTTCAAACAGAAAAACATGGAAAAAGAAAACTGGTTTGGTGATGTCGTTAATGGCGATGGCTGGAATTACCCAGTACCCAAATTAAAGAAAAATTAAACAAAACCAAAGAAATGGAGTACCTAGAGTCTCGATTGAAGTGGAGAAGACGGCTGACGATGGCGATGGTGATGTCGCAGAGGCGGAGGACTAGAGGACGAGGTTAGAGGAGAAGAGAAGCTAGAAAGAAAAATTAGGGTATTCGAGGCTGCTTGCCTGCTTTACTGGATTTGAGAATGAGAATGCGCCACGCCCACGCCATTCATAAATCATAATATCAGAAATTTAAAATATAAAATTTAAAAGTTTAGGGTCCGGGTCCGGGTCCGGGTCTTCACCTTAGGACCCGGACCCGGACCCGTCAGAAATTTTTTGGATCCAGACCCGGATCCGGATCCGATGGGTCTCAAAAATTAAGACCCAAACCCTTATAAAAGGGGTGGGTCCGGGGCGGGTCCAACAGGGTCCTGGACCCATGACCATTCCTAGTGTGGAGGGAAGAATCTTTGTACAATAGTCGGCAAGTAGCTCTGATGTTGGAACATAGGCGAGGTGAAGCAGACCCTCAAGAACCTTGTCACGTGTAAAGTGGTTATCGATTTCTATATGATTAGTGCGTTCATGAAGAACCGGGTTGTGAGCAATACTAAGAGCGGACTTGTTGTCACAATACAATGTGACAGGTTTGAGTTGAGAAACGCCCAACTCTTCCAGAAGACGTACGACCCAAGTAACTTCGGATGCAGCTGCGGATAATTCTTGATACTCAACTTCAGAGCAAGACTTGGATACAGTCGGTTGTTTTTTAGATTTCCTGGTAATAGCAGAGTCCCCAAACAAAAGAACATAACCAGTAACTGAGTGACGTGTGTCGAGATAGGCACCCCAATCGGAGTCAGAATAAGCATAAAGATGGAGAGAGTCAGAGCCTTGAAGAAGAATGCCTCGATCCAGAGTATGAGCAACACATGTAATAGTATGCATAAGAGCAAAGTAGTGAGCTTCAGAAGGGTACTGCATGTACTGACTCAAAGCTTAGAATTGCATAGGAGATGTCAGGGCGAGTGTGAGTTAGGAAATTTAATTTGCCATTCAAGCTACGATAATGTGTTGGATCATCATATAGAGGAGAGTTGTGTGCTTATAACTTCAAATGTACAGGAAGAGGAGTAGCTACTCCTTTACTTGAAGACAAACCAGCAGCTTGAACAAGATTAGAACCAAAGCGTCGTTGGGACAACATGACGCCTGTAGGAGCATAAGTCACTTCTATGCCAAGGAAAAAATTCAATTTCCCCAAATCTTTAATGTTGAATATGCGGTGGAGATGGTGTTTGAGTCTATGAATGGCAGAGATATCATCACCAGTCAAATTAACATCGTCGACGTAAACAGCAACAATGGTGATCGAAGTAGATACATGTTTGATGAAAAGAGAGTAGTCGTTCTAAGATTGAGTGAAACCTTGACGTGTCAATTCAGTAGTAAGTTTAGCAAACCATTGATGTGAAGCTTGCTTAAGCCCATAAAGGGATTTTTGAGTTTGCAAACGAGATGAGGAGAAGCAGTGAGACCGTCAGGGGGTTTCTTATAAACGTCTTCATAGAGATCTCCATAAACGAACGCATTATTAACGTCTAATTGATACAACGTCCATTTTCTGTGAGTTGCCAGAGCAATGATAGTGCGAATAGTGGTCATGCGGACGACAAGGGATAATGTCTCTTCGTAGTCTACACCAAACTCTTAAGTGTAACCTTTGGCTAATAGGCGAGCCTTGTACCTCTCCAAGGTACCATTTTCTTTAAGCTTAATTTTATACACCCACTTGCAACCAATGGGTTTTTTGCCCGGAGGTAATGGTACCAAGTCCCAAATATTATTGAGTTGAAGAGCATCTAATTCGGCCTCTTTAACCCATTTAGGACATTGAACAGCTTGTTTGTTAGAGTGAGGTTCACTGATAGAAAGGTTTGGAATGAAAGTAGATGTGAAGAGGTTACATACATATTGTTGTAGGTAGGGTGGAGGCTTACATGATCTAGTAGACCTACGAAGGGAAGGAGTAGAAAGGGTAGGTTCTGGGGTACAAATTATAGAGGGGGGGGGGGGGGGGGGGGGCGACTAGTGATGTGTTGTCATCAATGCATGAAGATGTTTTTCATGGGTAGATGGGGTGGCAAAGGGGTAATGTCTGTTGGGTCATGTAAAAAAGGCGTAGTGTTAGGAAGATAAAAAGGTAATGGGGTTGTAGGGTGTGTAGGTTTTAGATGATAGGGAAATATTTTTCATGGAAAAGGATATCCCTGGATACACGAAATTTTTTTGTCTTCAGATTGTATACTTAATATGCCTTTTGAGCAAGTGGGTACCCAACAAAAATGCAAGGATCAGATCTAGCTTGGAATTTCTTTCTTCCTTGTTTCAAAGTGGTCACATAGCATAAACATCCATAGGCCTTTAGAATGGTATGATCTGGTTTAATACCATAAAGCTTCTCATAAGGAGATATATTACCCAAAGATTGTAGAGGCATTCTGTTTATTAGATATGTTGTACTTTGGACAACATCTCCCTAAAAAGAAATGAGCAAATTAGACTGAAACGACAACGCCCTTGCTGTCTCAATGAGATGGCGATGTTTACTCTCCACAACCCCGTTTTGTTGAGGGGTTTCAGGACAACTTTTTTGGTGTAGAATTCCTTTGTCAAGGAATAATTTCAACATATCGCCTTCAAAAAATTCTTTCGCGTTGTCACTACGAATTTTTTTGACATTAGTATCAAATTTATTTTCAACATCTGAAAGAAAATGTCGTAAGGCAGTTACTCATTGATTTTTGGATTTTAGAAGATATAGCCAAGTTGTTCTTGTATAGTCATCTACAATAGTAAGAAACATAGTACAACCATTGTATGTAGGATGAACATAGGGACCCCACAAATCTATATGCAACAATTCAAAAGCATGTCCTGATTTTATCTCACTATTTTTAAAAGACAACCTCCTTTGGCATGTAAGTGGGCATATTGTGCATACTAGAGAATCTTGAACATATGAGATAGGGAGATGAGGATAGATGATTTTTAGTCTTTCGAAGGGTATATGACCATGACGCAAGTGAAACAACTTATTTCATTAATCATGTCAAGGCTAGTAGTAAGATATAACAAGCTATCTTTAGGAGTAGGTGACTCTTTATGCAAGTCTTCATAAGGTCTTTTGTCTTGTGTGTAATATAGTCCCTTCTTGAGTTTACCAAGATGTGAGACCTTTTTCTTGGAATGGTCCTGGAACCAAAAATCAAAAGATAAGAAGGTGAGTACAATATCACTATCATGACAAAGCTTCTGTACCGAAATTAAATTGAAATGGAGTTCGGGTACAAATAACACGTTCTTGAGAATAATGTTGTCACTGAGTTGTACATCTCCCATCATGGTTACTCTTAGTTTGGTTCCATCAGGTTTGGTAACTTCATGTTTGTTACCATCAACATTTTGACAGTGTTGCACAAGTGATCTGTTGCACCACTGTCAATTATCCAATTATTTGAAAAAAATTTTGAAACAAGGCAAATGGTACCTGCTAAGTTCCCAGAGACTATCATATTAGCATCATCAGTAGGTCTAGCTTCCTTCTCTTCTGCATTACTTTCTTTCTTGTTGAGAAAATTAAGCAAATTATTCAATTACTTAGTGGTTAATCCAGTTCCACCAAAATCACCATCATGCTCTTTGTTATCAATTTGGATGTTCGCTGCCATCTTTTTCCCTTTTCCATCTAGATAACCGTGGATCTTGAAACATCTTTGAATAGAGTGTCCCTTAATTTTGAAAAAATCACAAAAATAATTGTTCCTCTTGTTACCTCCACCATTGTAGTTAAGAGTTCTTTTAAATCCATCAACCTTTTCATAACCTTTGTCATAGTTCTTTCCTCTCTCTGTAGTAAATGCCATTGACTCAATTGGTGTAGCAATTTTGGCTATATCCTTGTGTCTTTCTTCCTGCACCAACATTCTATATGCACTTTGAATAGTAGGTAAATCATACATTAATAAGATATTAGTACAGACCTGATTGAACTAGTCATTAAGTCTCATCAAGAAATGTATAAGCCTTTGATCTTGCTGTATCTTCAAGAACTTTTTGGTTAATGCACAAGAACAGCCGTTACAGGTACACATAGTGTAACACCCTGATATTTTTCCGATATATTAAATGATTTGCTAGTAATATTATTATTATTATTATTATTTTTTAGAAGACTATATTATTTATTAAATTATATTAAATTAATTATTTTGTTAGTAGGTTAGATCATGAGACTTCAACTTTTAAGGCAATTTAAACCATTTTAAGTCCAAACCTTTTTCCTAACCTATCTTAATTTCAAAAAAAAAATAAAAAAATAAATGGGAAGTGGAATGGATGGCCGGCCATATGGAGTAAGGATGGGAGATTAGTAACTTCTTAGGAATATTGAAAGGTTAAGGAATTATTGCCTTCCATAAGTATTGCCTTAATTTTCCTTAATTGCCTTATTTCCTTAATCTCTTAATTTTCCTTACATCTTTTCATTCCAATCCATTTGCAAGTAAGAAAAACACTCCCAAAACCCTCAAATTCCCACGCCTAATTCTCCATTGATTCATTAATTTTGGTGTTTTGTTCTTGAGCAATTGTGAGTAATTCTTAATCTAGTTTTTATTTTTTAATTTTAATTTAAATTTCTATGATTTTTATGTGTGTTATTTTATAGTTTATGATTTGTTCATGATTTAAAAATTCATGTGTGAAAGTATGATGTATTTTCTATCTAAATTGATGTATGTTTTTTTTAGGGTTTTGGATATGTTTACATATGTGTGAAGAAATTGTTTGATGGATGATTGAAAATATATATATATATATATAAATGGATGTTCATAGAAAAAAAATGTATGTGGTGTTAGGAATTTATTTATTTTTATTGATTAGTAGAAGGAATTTATAATGTTGGTAAAAAAAAAATATATATGTATATATGTGATGTGTATGTGTGAAAACATTTGTGTAAAAAGAACTATATTGAAAAAAAATATATAATAATAATTCATTAAAATTTATTTTTATGTAAATTTTGTTGTTTAGATTTAATAGGACATAAAGCATTGATATTTATATTTTTGTGATAAAAAAAATGATGGAATGACAAAATCCCGTAGGTTTTGAAAATGGTGAAAAAAATGTGTTTTTAAAACATTTTTGGCTTTGAAATTAAGTTAAAAATACTTATACTATGTTATAAATTATGAAAATTGGTACCCGGGGGTTTTGACGCCTTCTGGACACAACGGTGAAGTCGGATTTTCAATTTGACATTTTTAAGTTGAGTTTCTGGACAGATTGTATAGGCTGTCCTGTTTTGTGTATTTATCATGTTATAGTATGAGATAGATGTTCATGATTGTGTGTAGTATTCTAGGTATGGATGTGATTGAATATGTGTATGTTGGATGATTTGAGGAAAATGTGTATGTGTGCTTATTTCCCGAATACGATTGAACCTTGTAGGAAGTCGATTCGTGACCGGAAATTGATAAAGACGCTTGTGAGTTGGTTATCTTGCTTAAGGTATGTACACGCAGCGTGGTTCGCATTAGTCCGATATATCATATAATAATGATATACAAAAGTAAAGCATGGATATATAGTACGAATAATGTTATCTTTCGAATCAATAATTTTTATACATTGTTTTGATAAGCAGAGGTAGTATGACCTCACTAACTTTAAAGTGGACGTAGTATGACGTCAATTGGTGGAAAAGAATTACTCGCGGTATATGAGGGCATTATGAGCCACCGCGGGGGTATGCATACTTAACCATAGGCACCGAAGTAAGGCGAGTGTCTATGGTAGAGACTTGCTTAGGGGTTAGCTCCCCCTAATGTATTGTCTCACTTATGGAGTTTGGAGTGTACCGGCAGTATGGCTGGATAGTACAGCAGTATGGCTGACTAACCTTTACATGAAAATAATTATTCTTAATAAGCATGATCGAAGCATAAGGTTCTGTGAATCGTCAGCTAATAAATTAAAACTTTCTCTTGTGTTTTTATTTATTTGGTATGCGACGTTTGCTGACGTGTACTTTTGGTCTTAACGACCCTGCGATGATGTTGTTACCTATCTGGGCAATGACTAGCAGTAAGTTAAGTTGCAGGTCTGGGAAGTGAGGATTGTCCCTTGAAGAAATAAATTACTAGGATAGAGAAGTCTTGATAAGAACTTCAAATTTTAGTTTAAAGAACATTTGGTTTTTATGAGGCGATTTTCGTTCACAAGTTGTAATAAGTAGATTTAACTTTTCGTTCTTATCCGCTGCTAAGAATTTCTTATTATCTAGTAGTTCGTAATAACGCTATTAGAACTCGATCCGCACGTTTTCCTTAACTTCAAAACCGTTTTAAACTGTTTTCTAACATCCCGGTTTGACTCGGATTATAGTTGTCTCGTTTTTAAAAGGTCGTCTTCTCTTTTCGTACGACCCGAGTTATTCCGAGATGTTACAACTGGTATCAGAGCGGGAGTTTTATTTAGTGTTATTTATCTGTACCGATAGGCTAACGTAGAAAAAAAAAATTTGACGAGAGAAAAGGGGTAGACATTAAGGGGATATGATGTGTTGTGCTTGGTGTCTTCAAGTATGATGTCATGGATAACTTTGATATGTGCATGATAGGATTTCTGTGCTTATATCTCTGATGCTCTGAATTATCTATCTTTGTCTTATCTTAGAAAATTAATTGTCTTGTTTTCTTTCTTTGTGAGTCAGGAAGTTCGATTATTACTTTCTTTCATGGATAAAGGAAAAAGACCGGCCGAGGAGGGAAGTATTACCCGAGAGGAACCCTGGAGAGCTTTAGTTAATGCCCCAGCCTGGGCAGAAATAGAGGCTCTGGGAATTTGGGATAGAAAAAAGGGAGAAAGTGATTTAGATTACACACGACGAATGGAAATGATCTACAAAAGGTCCAAACAAGTGTATGAAAGAATAATGGAAGAGCAGATGATTGCACTGAAAGAGAGGAGTGACCAGTTTCACCTAGAGCTTGACAGAAGGGTAAGAGCAGTGCAAACTGAGGGTCGGGACGGAGTTGACGTTCCAGAGTCTAGTGGAGCAAGGAGAGATAGTAATGAGGAGGATGTTCCCGTAGTAAACCCGAACTCAGTGTCATTTATAATCTTCGACGAGTTGGATTTCGAGAAGGATCCCGAGGAGGATCCAGAAGAGGACCCGGAGGAGGACCCCGATGAGGACCCAGAAGAAGAATTTGAGGAGGATTTCGAAGAAAATTCTGATGAGGAGCAGGGAGAATTTATGGAGGAGGATTCTTTAGGAGTGGTAGAAGAGCCTGATGAGGAAAACATAGGGGATGGATATAATGCTGATGAGGAGGGGGAACTAGCTGATAGAGATGGAATGTTGAGTGATAATGATAGCGGAGTAATTATTCTAGGGGGTTGGCCAGTTAGGCGAGAGGATCTCATGAGTGAGGAAGAAAGGGAGATAATGATGTGGGAGGAGGAACCACCTGAGCCAATAATTGTAGAGCTTTCTGATTCCGTAGCGCGACTTACTACGAGTGATTCCTTATCTGTAGGAACCCCTTATGATTCCGATAGCGCGTCTAGCGATGACTCTGGTGATGCTGATTTTGACCCTGATCAATACATGGAGGATCGGGACCGTATGGATGCGTCACCTTTATTTTCCTGATTGTTTTTACTTTATTTGATTATGCATGTGTACGAGTTCGTATGTTTAGTTCCTTAGTAGAATAAATTGTGAATTATTCTGTTGGTTAAGTGAATTAGTTGGTTATCTCGTACTTTTGTAGTATTTGAACAATGATTATGTGGGAATTTATACCCAAGTATTCTTTTAGATTGGAACTATATAGTATTATTGTTTTGAATTTGAAATTTTGTTTTAAAAGTCTAAACATTAGTAAGAAGAATCGACTCAGTATTGTATTTATGGAAAAATGAATAGATTCGATTATAGACTCATTGTTCAACCCTTTTTCCTTTAGGGCTACTACCTTGTTTAACCTAATGCAGTATACCTGCCATCATGCCACCCTTTTTGAAAAGGTCCGTGCCAAGAGGAAACTCTGATCGCGTGCTTCGAAATCTAGTTTAGGCCCTAGCTGGCGCAAGGAATCTGAGACCGAAATCTTCGGAGGAAAAGGCTTCGTCAATTAGTAAGAGAATAGCCTAGAGTAAACCCTCGACTTATAGTGGAAAAGGTGAACCTTCTATGTTGGAAAACTGGCTGAGAGAATTTGACAAGCTTTTTAGTGTGGTGAGATGTCCTGCTGAGCTTATGGTTGACCAAGCCGCGTTTTTCCTAGTGGAAGACGCTGACTATTGGTGGACGCATAGTAAGATGAGGTTGATATCAGAAAACGACGGTGACTTAAGCTGGGAAGGATTTAAGGGGGCGTTAAGGGACCAATTTTATCCGCCTCATGTTAGGAAGGACAAATCAAATGAGTTTGTTAGGTTCGAAATGGGAAACCTAACGGTAGATGAATATTATCAGAAATTTATGGAATACTTGAAGTTTCTGTAACAGTAATCCGGAAATGACTTTACCTTCTGTGTTAGGACTCAAAGTGCTAGGTTCCTCTGCTGTAGTAATGGCAAAGAATTTTCCTCCTCCCAGGCGCTGGTTCCCCTTGCCTCCAGAAGATGAGGCTTTATTGCCTCCTTTATATTCAAGGCGAAGCTGAGAGTTATTGTTACGCTGGTTCCCTTGATTTCCTGAGTATCGTGCTCCACCATTCCCGGGGTTTCCCCGGTTCTTGCCCCAACAATCTCGAGCCAAATGACCTGGTTTTCCACAATTCAGACACACAGCCTTACCCTCACAGTTGACTCCCTTAGAGTGCCATTTCTTACATCTATCACACAGTTGTCTTTTTAGCGGGTTGGAGTTTTGTGGGTTTCTGTTGCTGTTGAAGCGGTTTCGGTTTTGAAAGTTTGTGAGGTTTTGGTTTTGATTCCCCTTGAAGTTTCCCTCAGCTCTGGGCTTCTTGCTCTGACCTCCCTGGTCTCCTCCAGATCTCTTTTTTCTCGCATCTTCCTCTCTCTTGCAGACCATTTCTTTCTCCACAGCATGTTCATACATAGCTTGAAAAGACTCATATTGACCCATCAACTTTTGGTAGCTGAAGTTGAGACCATTGTAGAAGCGATCCATCTTTTTCTTTTCATCAAGCACATAATCTGGGGCAAATCGAGCCAACTCCAAGAACTTGTTAGCATATTCGGTAACGCTAAGAGAATGCTGCCTCAAGTAAAGAAATTCTGATTCTTTTTGTCTCTGTAGAGCAGCTGGGTAGAACCTCTCCCTTAGTTTCTTCAAGAAATCTTCCCATCTCCAACTGGTGGGTTGTGTTGCTCCACCAGCAGATGTGGAGGCAGCTGAGACACCTTTTAGGGCTCTCCACCAAAGCTCTGCAGGTCCCACTAGATAGAATGCTGCAAGTTTAACCTTAAGATTTTCTGGACAGTTTACCACCTCATGAATTTTCTCGGTTTCATTGATCCAATCTTCAAGGACAACTGGATCTGTAGCACCATTGTAGGTCTTAGGCCTGTGGTAGCATGCCTTTTGTAAAACTTAGTCTCGTCATCCACACTAGCATGTTGGTTGGCTATGAACTGGACTAATTGAGCATTGGTCTCTTGAATGACTCTGAGTTGCTCGGTTAGGAGATTCAATTGGGCTTGAGGATCCATTCTTTCCCCAATTTCCTCTAGGTTCCTGCCAAGAGGTAATAACTAATTAATAATTATGCCTTTAAGACAAATAGATATGTACTTGCATAATACACTTTCTTAACTTTATTGATTTAATGACTTAATAACTTCATCAATTTCCATCTCATTGGATCACTTGTTTAGCAGTTTTTAACACTTTTAATGATGATTCCTCAACTTAATTTACCACCATGCATAGGTAACTTAACCACATAATTGGATCATCACTTGCTTATAAGAAACCTTTAAGACTTCTAGTTTACTAATGGTACTTAGTAATCTGATTTAAGTTAGACTTACTACTTAAATCCTTTCTTTACCAATAATCCCTAAATTTTAAGCTCATTTCTTAATTACTTCCATGAGTTACTCGTTCTCTAATTTTCCTGATATTTTAGACAAGCTTCCAGAGCCTTTTAGATCTCGTTATTTTATTTGAGAGACTGTTAGTTTAGATTTAGACTATTTTAAGGATGTCATTTGAACTTTGGACTTATTTCGATTTGGTTGTAATTTTCCTATATTTTGGACAGTTAAGACTTCCGTTATATTTCTTTGGTTTGGTTCAAGTATTATACTTGAATATTGGTTTGACCTTTAAGTAACCCCTTAATTGTGTTGGCAAAAGTAAGCTTCCGCTTGATTAATACTAAATTCCAGTTAGTGTTTGCCTTCACAATTCGAGGCGGTTACATTTGCCCTGAGGATGTCCCAACTGAGGGAAAGAAAATACAGCGTTTTGAGTTAGGTCTATCGTATGAGATCCAAAAACACATTGAGACTGATAGATATGATACGTTAGACCAGCTATACAAGAGAACTGCGCAAATTGGAAATGTTATCAGGAAGGAAAAAGAGAAGTTGGGCCATAGCGGAGAAAAGAGAAAAGAACTCGTGTATCAGAATGATACGAATGCGAGTAATCAAGTCCAAAATCAATTTAAGAAGCACAAACCGTTTGGAGGCTTTCAGGAGAAAGGTTTCCATTCTGGTCAAAACAGCAAGAATGGGGGAAATTCGAGACTAGAGGCTAGAATGCAGAAGCCTTTGTATGATCGTAATGGGAAGGAAAGAATCTTCAACTGTAGGAGATGCCAAAAGAACCACCCAGGTAGGGACTGCCGGGGTGCGTTAGTGGACTGTTCTTACTGTGGTAAGCCGGGCCATAGAATGTACGAGTGTTATACTCGCATAGGACAACAAGAGTTGCAAGGAGGAAATCATAGAGGTTTCCAACAACAAAGACTCACTAACGGACGGAGTAGTAATGAAGCTGGTAGGGGGAATCACAATGGTGGAAGTTTTGGCCGAAACTTGGGAGGCGCCTCAAACCTTAGGTTTCCGGGAAATAACTCTGGTGTTCAGCAACGACTGGGAAATTCTAAAAACGAGAATTTCTTTTCAAGCCAACGTGGTAATCAAGGAGGTGTTACTACTTCTACCCAGAACGACGGCAGGCTTTCGGCAGTTAACTCGAGGGAGGCAGCGCAGGCGTCGGATGTGGTCATAGGTGCGTTCTGTATTAATACAAAATCCGTTAAAGTACTTTTTGATTCTGGTGCATCGTGCTCGTTTGTTTCAAAGTCTAGAGTTAAGGATTTAGAATTGGAGAACCCCGAGGAAACATCTTTTTCAGTTTCTACTCCTTCCGGGGAGATTTTTCATTGTAATACGTTGTTCCGTGAAGTGCCGGTTAAGATAGGGAAAGTAAAATTTCCAAGTAATTTATTTTCTCTAGAAATGGATGATTTAAATGTAATATTCGGGATGGATTGGCTAAGTAGATACAAAGCGATAATAGATTGTAAAGAACAGTCAGTGACTTTAAGTGGACCTAGGGGAGAGAAGGTTAAATATAGGAGTTTTCCTAAGGGACCGAGGATAAAAATTGTATCGTCATTGAAGGTTAGGAAGTTAATCAAGCAAGGGCAACCGTGGTTTCTGTGTAGTATAAGTAAAGTAGGGGAGCGGGAGTTGCAGCTTGAGAACATTCCAGTAGTCTGTGATTTTAGAGATGTTTTTCCGGAAGAACTTCCTGGTATGCCGCCAAGAAGGGATGTGGATTTCTCGATTGATTTAATCCCTGGGACAGGGCCAATTTCAAAAGCTCCTTACCAAATGGCCCCAAAGGAGATGGAAGAATTGAAAGTCCAATTGGAGGAGTTGTTAGAGAAGGGTTATATAAGACCTAGTGTGTCGCCTTGGGGAGCCCCAGTGTTGTTTGTAAGGAAAAAGGACGGAACGATGCGTCTCTGTATTGATTACAGAGAACTTAATAAGGTCACTATTAAGAATAAGTACCCATTACCACGGATCGATGATCTTTCTGATCAGTTGCAAGGGGTAGGTGTCTTTTCCAAGATTGATCAACGGTCAGGGTATCATCAGTTACGTATCAAGGAGGAGGATATTAGTAAATCAGCTTTTAGAACCAGATACGGACACTTCGAATTTACCGTGATGCCTTTTGGGTTGACCAACGCACCTGCAGCATTTATGGGGTTGATGAATCGGGTTTTTAACGCGTATCTCGATAAGTGTGTGGTGGTGTTCATTGATGATATTTTGGTATATTCCAAGAACCAAGAAGAACATCGAGAGCATTTAAGGATAGTCTTGCAGATTCTGCGAGAGAATCTGTTGTATGCTAAGTTTTCGAAGTGTGAATTTTGGTTAGAGCAAGTGGCTTTTCTGGGTCACATTGTTTCTAAGGAAGGAATTTCTGTTGATCCAGCAAAAGTAGCAGCTGTTCGAGATTGGTCTACACCTCGAAATGTTACAGATATCCGGAGTTTCTTGGGATTAGCAGGATACTATCGTCGTTTTGTGAAGGACTTTTCTCGCATCGCTCGTCCACTGACAGCCTTGATGAAGAAGGAAAAGAAGTTCGAATGGACTGAGGAGTGCGAGAGGGCATTTCAGTTGTTGAAGGAGAAGTTAACTACAGCCCCTGTGTTGACCTTACCTGATCCATCCTTGGAATACTCCGTCTACAGTGACGCTTCCAAACATGGATTAGGTTGTGTTTTAATGCAAGATAGAAAAGTGGTGGCGTATGCTTCACGTCAACTAAGGACTCATGAGGTGAATTATCCAACACATGACATGGAGTTAGCGGCTGTGGTTTTCGCATTGAAAATCTGGCGACATTATCTTTATGGTGTCAAATGCAAGGTCTTTACGGATCATAAAAGCTTGCAATTTTTGTTCACTCAATCCGAGTTGAATTTGCGCCAACGACGTTGGTTAGAACTTATCAGTGATTATGATTTGGAGATTTCATATCACGAAGGCCGTGCGAATGTAGTTGCTGATGCCTTGAGCAGAAAATCGAGGCATTCAGTCTCAGCGTTAATAACCTCTGAGGAGTTGTGTAAGGAGTTTGGGAGAATGAACTTGGAGATAATCCAAGAAGGGGAATTGAAAGCCAAGTTGAGTGCCTTATCTATTCAACCTATCTTTTTCGAAGAGATTATGGCTAAGCAACTGGAAGACCCAAAGTTCATTAAACTTCGGGAGCAGATCAGTGAAGTGAAAGCTGAAGGTTTTACAATTCATAAGGACGGTAGTCTTCGTTTTAAAGGACGGTGGTGTGTGCCGGATGGGTGTGACTCCTTGAAGGAAAAATTATTGAACGAAGCTCATTATTCTAGATACTCGGTTCATCCTGGTGGAGATAAGATGTATCAAGATTTAAAATGCATGTTTTGGTGGTCAGGTATGAAAAAGAATATTGCAGATTTTGTTTCCAAGTGTTTAACGTGTCAAAAGGTTAAGAGTGAACATCGAAGACCAGCTAGGTTACTGCAACCTCTAGAAGTCCCGGTATGGAAGTGGGATGACATATCTATGGATTTCGTGTTAGGGTTGCCACGAACTAAGGCTGGTAATGATACTCTTTGGGTAATTGTGGATAGGCTTACTAAGTCTGCAAGGTTTATTCCGATGAACTGTAAGTGGGATATGGAACAACTTGCTCGTGCCTATATTAGATACGTTGTTCGATATCACGGAATACCTCGTACTATTGTCTCCGATCGTGATACTCGATACTTGTCACATTTTTGGAAATCATTACAGTAGGCTTTGGGAACCACTCTTCTTCATAGTACGTCTTTTCACCCTATGACGGATGGTCAGACTGAACGTGTCAATCAGATACTAGAAGACATGTTGAGAGCAATAGCCATGGAATGGCAAGGTTCATGGGATGAACATTTGGATTTAGTAGAATTCTCTTATAATAACAGTTATCAGGCAACGATTCAAATGGCTCCGTTTGAAGCACTTTATGGTCGTAAGTGCCATAGTCCTGTATGTTGGGATGATTTTACTGAATCTGTCACCTTAGGACCTGATATGCTTATGCAAATGACTGAGAAAGTAAAGTTAATTCGCGACAAAATTAAGGCAGCCCAGGATAGACAAAAATCGTACGCCGATCTCCGACGTCGCCCTGATGAGTACGAAGTAGGCGACAAAGTTCTACTCCGTGTGTCTCCGATGAAAGGTGTGGTTCGTTTTGGTGCTCGTGGGAAGTTAAGCCCGCGTTTCATTGGTCCCTATGATATTGTGGAGCGGATTGGGAAGTTAGCTTACCGGTTAGCGTTACCTAATGCGCTGGGTAAGGTTCATGACGTTTTTCATATCTCCCAGTTAAAACGTTATGTTGCGGCTTCTTCGCATGTCTTAGACCCGAAACAGTTAGAACTTGATGAAAGCCTCACATATGAAGAGCAACCTGTTCAGATTTTAGATAGAAAGGTTCACAGTACTCGTCAAAAAGATGTTGCAATGGTTAAGGTTCTATGGTCCAATCATCGGTCACAAGAGGCAACTTGGGAAACAGAAGTTCAATGCGAGAGAAGTATCCGTATCTTTTTCCTCAGTTTAGTAAGTTACGGGGACGTAACTTTTTAAGGGGGGTAGGAAGCGGTAGAATTTTGCGCGCTTTGAGGTTTATTTTGATCTATTTCTTTTGTTGTGTGCTTGTTTTGTCGTTTTTATGTGTGTGATTGTTGTGTGTTTTGTGTTTGATTTTTGTGTGTTTGTGTTTGTACGTTGAGGTTTTGGGGTCAAAACCTTTTTAAGGGGGGTAGTCTGTAACACCCCGATATTTTTCCGATGTTTTTCATCAATGCATGAAGATGTTTTTCATGGGTAGATGGGGTGGCAAAGGGGTAATGTCTGTTGGGTCATGTAAAAAAGGCGTAGTGTTAGGAAGATAAAAAGGTAATGGGGTTGTAGGGTGTGTAGGTTTTAGATGATAGGGAAATATTTTTCATGGAAAAGGATATCCCTGGATACACGAAATTTTTTTGTCTTCAGATTGTATACTTAATATGCCTTTTGAGCAAGTGGGTACCCAACAAAAATGCAAGGATCAGATCTAACTTGGAATTTCTTTCTTCCTTGTTTCAAAGTGGTCACATAGCATAAACATCCATAGGCCTTTAGAATGGTATGATCTGGTTTAATACCATAAAGCTTCTCATAAGGAGATATATTACCCAAAGATTGTAGAGGCATTCTGTTTATTAGATATGTTGTACTTTGGACAACATCTCCCTAAAAAGAAATGAGCAAATTAGACTGAAACGACAACGCCCTTGCTGTCTCAATGAGATGGCGATGTTTACTCTCCACAACCCCGTTTTGTTGAGGGGTTTCAGGACAACTTTTTTGGTGTAGAATTCCTTTGTCAAGGAATAATTTCAACATATCGCCTTCAAAAAATTCTTTCGCGTTGTCACTACGAATTTTTTTGACATTAGTATCAAATTTATTTTCAACATCTGAAAGAAAATGTCGTAAGGCAGTTACTCATTGATTTTTGGATTTTAGAAGATATAGCCAAGTTGTTCTTGTATAGTCATCTACAATAGTAAGAAACATAGTACAACCATTGTATGTAGGATGAACATAGGGACCCCACAAATCTATATGCAACAATTCAAAAGCATGTCCTGATTTTATCTCACTATTTTTAAAAGACAACCTCCTTTGGCATGTAAGTGGGCATATTGTGCATACTAGAGAATCTTGAACATATGAGATAGGGAGATGAGGATAGATGATTTTTAGTCTTTCGAAGGGTATATGACCATGACGCAAGTGAAACAACTTATTTCATTAATCATGTCAAGGCTAGTAGTAAGATATAACAAGCTATCTTTAGGAGTAGGTGACTCTTTATGCAAGTCTTCATAAGGTCTTTTGTCTTGTGTGTAATATAGTCCCTTCTTGAGTTTACCAAGATGTGAGACCTTTTTCTTGGAATGGTCCTGGAACCAAAAATCAAAAGATAAGAAGGTGAGTACAATATCACTATCATGACAAAGCTTCTGTACCGAAATTAAATTGAAATGGAGTTCGGGTACAAATAACACGTTCTTGAGAATAATGTTGTCACTGAGTTGTACATCTCCCATCATGGTTACTCTTAGTTTGGTTCCATCAGGTTTGGTAACTTCATGTTTGTTACCATCAACATTTTGACAGTGTTGCACAAGTGATCTGTTGCACCACTGTCAATTATCCAATTATTTGAAAAAAATTTTGAAACAAGGCAAATGGTACCTGCTAAGTTCCCAGAGACTATCATATTAGCATCATCAGTAGGTCTAGCTTCCTTCTCTTCTGCATTACTTTCTTTCTTGTTGAGAAAATTAAGCAAATTATTCAATTACTTAGTGGTTAATCCAGTTCCACCAAAATCACCATCATGCTCTTTGTTATCAATTTGGATGTTCGCTGCCATCTTTTTCCCTTTTCCATCTAGATAACCGTGGATCTTGAAACATCTTTGAATAGAGTGTCCCTTAATTTTGAAAAAATCACAAAAATAATTGTTCCTCTTGTTACCTCCACCATTGTAGTTAAGAGTTCTTTTAAATCCATCAACCTTTTCATAACCTTTGTCATAGTTCTTTCCTCTCTCTGTAGTAAATGCCATTGACTCAATTGGTGTAGCAATTTTGGCTATATCCTTGTGTCTTTCTTCCTGCACCAACATTCTATATGCACTTTGAATAGTAGGTAAATCATACATTAATAAGATATTAGTACAGACCTGATTGAACTGGTCATTAAGTCTCATCAAGAAATGTATAAGCCTTTGATCTTGCTGTATCTTCAAGAACTTTTTGGTTAATGCACAAGAACAGCCGTTACAGGTACACATAGTGTAACACCCTGATATTTTTCCGATATATTAAATGATTTGCTAGTAATATTATTATTATTATTATTATTTTTTAGAAGACTATATTATTTATTAAATTATATTAAATTAATTATTTTGTTAGTAGGTTAGATCATGAGACTTCAACTTTTAAGGCAATTTAAACCATTTTAAGTCCAAACCTTTTTCCTAACCTATCTTAATTTCAAAAAAAAAATAAAAAAATAAATGGGAAGTGGAATGGATGGCCGGCCATATGGAGTAAGGATGGGAGATTAGTAACTTCTTAGGAATATTGAAAGGTTAAGGAATTATTGCCTTCCATAAGTATTGCCTTAATTTTCCTTAATTGCCTTATTTCCTTAATCTCTTAATTTTCCTTACATCTTTTCATTCCAATCCATTTGCAAGTAAGAAAAACACTCCCAAAACCCTCAAATTCCCACGCCTAATTCTCCATTGATTCATTAATTTTGGTGTTTTGTTCTTGAGCAATTGTGAGTAATTCTTAATCTAGTTTTTATTTTTTAATTTTAATTTAAATTTCTATGATTTTTATGTGTGTTATTTTATAGTTTATGATTTGTTCATGATTTAAAAATTCATGTGTGAAAGTATGATGTATTTTCTATCTAAATTGATGTATGTTTTTTTTAGGGTTTTGGATATGTTTACATATGTGTGAAGAAATTGTTTGATGGATGATTGAAAATATATATATATATATATAAATGGATGTTCATAGAAAAAAAATGTATGTGGTGTTAGGAATTTATTTATTTTTATTGATTAGTAGAAGGAATTTATAATGTTGGTAAAAAAAAAATATATATGTATATATGTGATGTGTATGTGTGAAAACATTTGTGTAAAAAGAACTATATTGAAAAAAAATATATAATAATAATTCATTAAAATTTATTTTTATGTAAATTTTGTTGTTTAGATTTAATAGGACATAAAGCATTGATATTTATATTTTTGTGATAAAAAAAATGATGGAATGACAAAATCCCGTAGGTTTTGAAAATGGTGAAAAAAATGTGTTTTTAAAACATTTTTGGCTTTGAAATTAAGTTAAAAATACTTATACTATGTTATAAATTATGAAAATTGGTACCCGGGGGTTTTGACGCCTTCTGGACACAACGGTGAAGTCGGATTTTCAATTTGACATTTTTAAGTTGAGTTTCTGGACAGATTGTATAGGCTGTCCTGTTTTGTGTATTTATCATGTTATAGTATGAGATAGATGTTCATGATTGTGTGTAGTATTCTAGGTATGGATGTGATTGAATATGTGTATGTTGGATGATTTGAGGAAAATGTGTATGTGTGCTTATTTCCCGAATACGATTGAACCTTGTAGGAAGTCGATTCGTGACCGGAAATTGATAAAGACGCTTGTGAGTTGGTTATCTTGCTTAAGGTATGTACACGCAGCGTGGTTCGCATTAGTCCGATATATCATATAATAATGATATACAAAAGTAAAGCATGGATATATAGTACGAATAATGTTATCTTTCGAATCAATAATTTTTATACATTGTTTTGATAAGCAGAGGTAGTATGACCTCACTAACTTTAAAGTGGACGTAGTATGACGTCAATTGGTGGAAAAGAATTACTCGCGGTATATGAGGGCATTATGAGCCACCGCGGGGGTATGCATACTTAACCATAGGCACCGAAGTAAGGCGAGTGTCTATGGTAGAGACTTGCTTAGGGGTTAGCTCCCCCTAATGTATTGTCTCACTTATGGAGTTTGGAGTGTACCGGCAGTATGGCTGGATAGTACAGCAGTATGGCTGACTAACCTTTACATGAAAATAATTATTCTTAATAAGCATGATCGAAGCATAAGGTTCTGTGAATCGTCAGCTAATAAATTAAAACTTTCTCTTGTGTTTTTATTTATTTGGTATGCGACGTTTGCTGACGTGTACTTTTGGTCTTAACGACCCTGCGATGATGTTGTTACCTATCTGGGCAATGACTAGCAGTAAGTTAAGTTGCAGGTCTGGGAAGTGAGGATTGTCCCTTGAAGAAATAAATTACTAGGATAGAGAAGTCTTGATAAGAACTTCAAAATTTAGTTTAAAGAACATTTGGTTTTTATGAGGCGATTTTCGTTCACAAGTTGTAATAAGTAGATTTAACTTTTCGTTCTTATCCGCTGCTAAGAATTTCTTATTATCTAGTAGTTCATAATAACGCTATTAGAACTCGATCCGCACGTTTTCCTTAACTTCAAAACCGTTTTAAACTGTTTTCTAACATCCCGGTTTGACTCGGATTATAGTTGTCTCGTTTTTAAAAGGTCATCTTCTCTTTTCGTACGACCCGAGTTATTCTGAGATGTTACACATAGGTAGTGGATCAAGGTGGTCAATCTCGTCCTAAAGAGACTTCACTCTTGTGAAGTAATCGACAACGTTCATGGAGGAATTTCGGTTTAGATGCTAATTCTTCTTGCAAGCTGTATAGTTGAGCAGAGGAAAACTTATCAAATCTTTCTTCTAAGTCTTCCCAAATCTCTTATGCATTACTCTAATATATGATACTCTTGACAACAACTCTATCAAGAGAAGCTATAATCCAACCTATGACCATATTATTGCATCTCTCCCAACATTTAGAGTCCTTAGATTCAGACGCAGGCTTAGATGCAGATCCATTAACAAAGCTCATTTTATTTTTGCTGTAAGTCCTATTATCGCGGACCTCTTCCAGTCGGCATAACCGAAGCCATCAAAGGGCGTGAAAACTAGCTTAATTCCTGCATGATCCGAGGGATGCAGATAGTAAATACTTGCTGGATTTTATGTAGAGTCAATTTCTTGTGAGGACATGATTAAAGAATAAGATGAGAGGAAAAAAAAGATGGATAAAAGAGAAATAAAGAATCAGATATTAAGGAGAACCAATAGAGGCTCTGATACCATGTTATAGGTATAGAGTGCACACCATAAATGACTTACTGATGAAGAAGAGAGGTTTTTAGAAGAAAGAAAGAAAGAGCTATTATTATTGATTATTTTGAATTACAAAGTACAGGAGCACTTATATAACAAATATCAAAAGACCTAACAAACTTTGCTAAAGGAAAATAACAAACTGGAAGGCAATAACAAACCACTAGCTGACGTGTACAAAAGAATAACAAACTTAAAGAAAACGATTTAAGTAACAGAATAATCTATAATGGGTTGTGTACTGATAGCCTTGGCGCCAATATTATCAATAGTCTTAACAACTAGTAATAAAGTGAAAATAAATAATAAATAGGAAAAATTATTCTGAATAATTCGATCGATTGACCAATACTTGTAAATAATCCCATCTTTTGAAAAATTTTAAATAATCCATCCTTTTCATTCATTTTGATGTGAATGGACCCTCGAAAAACTAAACTGACTATTCCAGGTTACTTTTAGCCGCTACATTCGACATGTCATCCTCCTCCTTTTTTATAAGCTTGCTTCTACGGAGTAAATCCATATTCAACCCCAAAATAGGAGAGAGAAAAAAACATTTACATTTGTAATTTAGTGAAACTCTTAATAAATTTAAAAGGTATATGAACTGTAATTTCTCTTTCTCTCGAAGTGTTGGTTCAATTTCCAGAAATTATGTGATGTGTTAGCATGGTTTCAAAACAAAGTTACCAAGGGTGAAGAAAGATTTCCCGCTAGTGAGAATTTTTATTGGTATCCAAAATGAAGAAGAAGAGGTAGATTATGACTTTATTAAAGGTTAAAAATATTTTTTAATTAGAAAAATTAAAGGTGTTTGAATAATTTAAAAGGAAAAAGAATTTACTGGTTGTAATCAATTCTTGCAATAAAGGTCTATCCGTAACAAAAAGTATAAAAATATACAATAAGTTAGAATATTTTCGAATCTTTTCCCATAACATGGCTGAAAAAAAAATAATTCCCACTTTGCATTATGTGGGAAAGTATTTCCCATAATACCGTCCACGTGGAAATTTGCTTTTTTTAAAAAAAATTTTCAGACAAAACCGCCACTTGAGATGGCGGTTTGCCTTAAGCACCAAACCGCCACATGAAGTGGCAGTTTGGTCAAGGCAAACCGCCATCTCAAGTGGCGGTTTGGTCCCTGGTAAACCGCCACTTCATGTGGCGGTTTGCTTGTGGCCTGAAATTTTTTTTTCTTTCATTTTAAAATAGTGAACGCAACATGCATTAAACTAGTTCAATACCATCTATTCCATAATAATCAATTACGAACCGGCTTGATTTGAAAAAATTAATTATGAAAATAATGCAAAGATATATTCCATCTAGTAGCTCATGAACTATTGCTGGCCAATTTCCCTCTCCATGACCAATCACTGCTTGTCCTTCAATGGGCAGTCCCATGATAACTGCCACATCTTGCAACGTGATCGTTGCCTCGCCAACTGTGAGGTGGAACGTATGTGTCTCCGGCATCCACCTCTCCACCAATGCAGTGATAAGAGCTCGATCGAGCTCTAAGCCCCTGCCCAACAACCTGTGAATGTATCTGAATCCAGCTAGTTCGACTACCTCTAATACCTTGTCATCCACCTCCCACTGTAATGTACTTGCCTGGTAGTGCTGACGAGTAACCAATTGGGCAGTGGAGCCCTCCCACGCAGCTATGCTCCTGTGTGTCGCTTGAAGCGTAAGCACTGATGGATCAACTGGGCCCGGCATCGCCATGATCACTGTTACATACATAAGTGTCACAAACATGTTTTTCATGTGATTTTACATACACTTTATTGTTGATTATGAGTAAGGGAAGTGTAAATGTGAATACAAGAATTTCTCATATTAAGGTATTAGAACACTTATTAGAACTTTCAATTCAAATATAAAGCTAAAAATACCATGAATATATACTAAAACCATTAAACTAACCCAACAAAGTAATAAACTTTCATTAAGGCATTTCATCAAACACTTTATATGCATAGAAACCAAATCATAAAATTCAACTACAAATGTGTAAAATGTAAGCTCAAATCATGAAATCAAGAGAATGTAACAAGCAATTAATGTATTTATAACTTTAAATGACAACAATAATGAACAAAATATTCAATTTGCAAATTGAAATAAATTAAGGTTTATATTAATACCTTAAATGATGATGAAAATGAACAAGTAAAGAAGGAGAAGATGAGAATGTAGTTGATTAATTTAGTTGAATGAGAGGAATTGTGAATATGAAGTAAATGAGGATTGAAGAAATTTTTTTTTAGAGAACAACCCGCAGCTTGAAATGGCAAATGAAGTAAAGTGAAGAAAGAAAACCAGAAACTGGGGTTTTGTACAGCCATAAAACCGCCACTTGAAGTGGCGGTTTGATCCATATATATATATATATATATATATATATATATATATATATATATATATATATATATATATATATATATATATATATATATATATATATATATATATATATATATATATATATATTTAAAAAAAACGGAAATTCATCTATACCGCCATTTCATATAGCGTTTTAGTTCAGATTTCTAAACAAAATCGCCATTTCATGTGGCGGTTATATAAAAAAAAAATTAAAAACTGATCCTACGTGGACGGTATGTTGGGAAATACTTTCTCATGATACGTAAAGTGGGAATTATTGTTTTTGGGGGCAATATTATGGAAAAACACTCAATATTTTCAAGAGGTAGAGTTATTAAAAAAAAAAGACAAATAGATTGAATAATTCAAAACAACTTTTTCCTAATAAAAATACACTAATACTACTCTCTCCTATTCACCTTAGGAGTCCCATTTGACTTTTTACGGATTTTAAGGAGAGTCAAAAGTGGGACCCTAAGGGTAGGAAAGAGAGTGATATTATGGGTTTTTTAATGTAAGGAAGGAAAATTAGTATGGGTAATTGAGGGTATAATTGAAAATAGGATAAAGTTACTAAGGGCATAAAAGTCATAAACTCATACCAAAAATATAAATGGGACAATTAAAGTGACTTGACTATAAAAAGAAATGAGACACATAAGCTGAATACCAGGGAGTATTAGTTTACGACTATTTTGGGAAAATGTCGTTAGTAGTAACCGTAAGGCATTGACTATAGAGCAAATCTCTAATCTTTCCCCACGTCTTAGTTTTTATACAGTTCTTACTCACAAAGTGACAGTGTGACACCCAATAAATTCACATTTGCAATCACATAATTTTTTGATATCAAATCAATTCCAAAAACATTATTATCATTTACTCCATTTTCCCTGTTAAATACATCATCATATCCTTCTTCTTCATACCATCGTACGGAGATACCCATCAACTTCAATACATCCAATTATTAATTTATTGAAAGGGGAAAAAATGGAGATTCCGACGCCGGAAAACGGCGAAAGATGTCGGAGTACAGGGACACGGAATTGGAGGTGTCGTGAAAGAGCTCTCCCTGGAAGAATTTACTGTCTAAAACATTATAATGAAAGCATTAACCGGAGACAACTTCACCGCCCTAATAAGGAAATCTCCGACGCTAATCTGGTCGGAGATTCTTCTTCTTCTCCTTCCAATATTGCTGTTGAACCGTATCGACCGGTGATTGATTTCGGGTTGCAAGATAATTCCGGTTGGACCGGTGGTGAGCAGGGTTTTGTAGGGAATGATGGAATTTGCGTTAGTGAACCGGGTTTTGCCGTTAGAGAAGTGGATATGATTGGAAATGATTATAATGCGCTTGGAGATCCGTTTGATTGGGTCTATATTGAACCGGGTTTTGATCCCCAAAAACAGGTTTTATTAAAAAGCGGCATTGTAAATGACAATGTAGTCCTTCTTATGACGAGGGAGGCTCAATTTACTCCGAACCGCACCAGTCCTGAACCGAACCTTAAACCAAATGATCAAATTTCAATTGGAGGTGGTAATGAAAACACCAGCATTGCCCTTGGTTTTGTAGAACCGGGTTTTTTTGATGGAAATGATGGTTTTGTTATTAGTGAACCGGGTTCGGCTTTTGAAGGAAAAGAGAGGGTTTTGGGAGTAGCAAAAGACTATAATATCCTTGGGTGTGATGGTGAAAAAAGTACATGTGTAAGTGCTCAACCTGGTGGAATATATGGACAGAAAGAGTGTAAAGAAAAGGGTGTACTAATTGTAGATGAACAGATGGTAAGCAAAAGTATATCAAAAATGATTGGGAAAAACGAGGTTGATGGGAATTTTGATGAAATTGACGCCCAATGTAGTGAAGTTAGAATCAAAGAAATGATGAGTCAAGGGCAAAAACGGAAAAGGGGTAGACCAAAAGGTTCTAAGAGCAAGAAAAAGATGGTTGATGATCAAAATATGAGAAATAGGAGTAGAATTCAGCAGTCAAAAAGAGTAAGTGGGGTTTTTGATAATGAGAGAAATGATGATGTTGGTAAGAGGGTTCGGCAATTGTTTGAGTCTGATAGCGAACAAGAAGATTGCTTTCTGGGTATAAAAGATGTGAGTTTTGAAGATGAAAAGAGAATTGTGGGTTTTGAAGATCAAAAAGTAAGTGTTGATGAACAAGTTGTTAAGGCAAAGAAGAAGAGAGGGAGACCAAAGGGCGTGAAGAATAAGCCAAAATTGGGTGTTAAAAACAGTGAGAAGGAGAAAGAACAAGTTCATGTTAGTGCAGCAATGGGGTTTCGTTATGCTAAGATTAAGAATGGTTCAAAAAAGAGAAATAAGGATGTAACCTTTTCTGGTGAAATGAATCATGAAATTGTGATTGCTTTGGAGCGCCTTGAATCGGCAATGGGGAATAAGGCGGAAAGGTGTAGGACCCATCAAGGTTCAACGGAGACAATGAAGGATATCACTGTAGTGACTGAGTTTGAGAAGAAAGTTGAGAGGCGTGGGCGGCCCAAAGGGTGGAAGAGTAGAATGCAGGATGTGAAGGATGATCCAAGTTTTAAGGGAACTAATGGGGTTAAAGCTTGCCCTTCTCTGAAACGAAAGAAGCGTGGGCGGCCTAAAGGATTGCGAAACAAACGGTTAATCCTTGTTGATGGAGTCATTCACAAAGTTATATCACAAGGCGGAAGGGGATTCATGGTGCAGGAAGATATGGACATTTTGGGATTTCAAGGGCAGTGTGTAAATAAAAAGGTAGATGAAGAAAAAGTGTTTGATACATCAACAAGTAAACAGAAGATCTCTGACCGCCAGTTGAGAGCAAGAATTGGGGTGGAGGTAAAGCTTCCTTGAAATTTTGAGATTTTGTATTATATGAGTGCTAATATCATCTTTAATGGAGTCTTGAAAATTGAAAAGAGTATGCTAAGATCTCTTTTTGCATTTTGTAAGAATATGAACTAACAATTAAATGATATCTATGATTTTTTTTTGGTTGGTCTAGATCCCCAGCTTGTAGAAAATGTTTGAGATGTTTCACACCATTATGTTATATTTGTCAATTTTGAATGTCTCTTAAGTCATAGAAATTGGGATGGATGACAAACTCAAATTTAATGCTTATATAAATAGAGAGAAGAGTGAGATCCGATAAGAAGGGTGTTTAAAATAATTTGGATAATAAGTATTATACATCCTTGATTTCAAAAACATAAAAAAATCTAAGGTCAATGCAGAGCTAGGAAAAGTTAAATTGTAAAGGTCAATATCTATATATACAGAGAGGATACTACGTAAAATGAGAAATGCTCTTAATTTATAACATAATATAGTGACCAAAAAAATTATTCTTATTTATTTAGCTTCTTAATTGATCCTACGTCTATATATATGGAGCCTTCTACAATATGGATAAATTTCTGACATAATATTATTTCATTGTAATGTCTAAAGTTATCCTTGTTAACTTGCATATTTTTCATGGAGCCTTCTTCGATATGGATAAATTTCTAGAATAAGGAAACTTAAGAAGATACTATAAATTTGAGTTTTCATCTTTTTGTAGTCCCTAAAATAATAATTGTTTTGCATGGTTACATAAGCAGCATTGTAGCTAATCGGTTGCGTAATGATGTGTTAATATCATGCTCAGGTTATGTATATCACTCATTAATTTTGTCGTCAGGGTGGCAATAAATTGAAAAGAGAGCGAGCCTTAATGTGCCACCAGTGTCGCAGATCTGAGATAAAAGATATTATTGTTTGCTCATATTGCAAAAAGAAGCGCTATTGTTACTCTTGCATTTCAAATTGGTATGTTTGGAAAACTCAAGCTTTACCATTACAACGATTGCTCTTTCATCTTTTCATAGAGTTGACGTTTTATGATATGATCATTTGCATTTCAAAATTATGAATTTACAGTCATTCATCAGTTAGATGAACGTTTTGATCTCTAAATAAGTACAATGTATCGTTCAGGTATCCTGAAAGAACAAGGAAGGAAGTAGAGGAGGTATGTCCTTTCTGCCGTGGTAACTGCAATTGCAAATTATGCCTCCAGGATAAGCTAGTTATGAAGGTGAAAAGGCGTGCTTTCTCTTTTGTGCTATTTTTGACACTCTTGATGCTTAGAATTTGAATGTTTGAAAAGAAATTTGTTTTCAGGATAGACATAAAAATATGGATAGAAAGATCAAGTTAGAGAGGCTTATGTACATAATGTGCAAAATCAATCCCCTCCTAAAGCGTATACAAAAGGAGCAGAAAGTAGAGCTAGAAGTGGAAGCTACAACACTTGGTAAGCAATTTTGCTTAATGTCGGATATAATTCGACAACTTTTGAACTCATATTACTTTCAGGTTTCAAGCTTTCGAGCTGTTGGTATACTCGAGAGAGTTTTTATCATGTATTTGCTTCTCTTTGTAGGAAAAGCTCTTAAAGAAGAAGATATAAAGACGACTGGACTTGATCAAGATGACCGCATATATTGGTACGTGCCTATCCTTTTGGCTTGCCATAAATGATACATCTCAAATTTGTAACTTGATCCTGGGCATGTGACTGGTGCATAACTTGATAAGAGTGTATTTTTACTGCACCAACGAGTAGTTGATGAAATTTCCCTTTGTTTTTATTTAGCAGTTTGATAATATATTTGATTGTTCCCAAATGTGGATTATTAGTACTTGAAGACCTTGAAAAGTTGCATTAGTTTTTTTTGCTGCCAAAATTCTTAGGGAAAATAAAATTCAAATTAGATCAAGTTGAAATTAGATCAAGTTCAAACTAGGGGACTTGGGGCTGCTTGTTAAAACCCAAATCTCAGGTATATTTATCCGAGAAAAAAAAACACCAGAAATGCTCATATGAACAAGTTTAAAGAACACGCAGAAGACAATTGAGTGTATATGGTGCTGTTGTTCATGTTTATGATTCCGACACTTGCAAGTTTCATCCTCAGCTATTTAAGATTTTTTATGTTTATGGTCTTAAACAAAGTGTCCCATTTCCCATATCCATGTTTGTGCTCGCAGGATTTAACACGGGTACTTTGTGTGAAATGGAAGTTCAAGTATCATAGATTCATATTCTATTGTCTAACCGTGAAAGAGGGGACAGATAAACGATAAAGGAGAAGGATAATGTATGTAGATGATCATTGATTGATTTTTGAGTTGTAGATTAGTCTTAGATAGGACCAAACATAAGTATAATATTTGTTAGCAATGATCACTCACGTTAATTTTTTGGTTCATGTAGCTGACCCCATACTGTTGGGATTCGGGTTTTCGCCTTGTTGTCTACAAACAGCTGTGACTGTGCAAAGGCAGTAGCCAAGCACAATTACTCAATTGGCTAAGCCTAATTATTTTTCCCTTCTTAACATGTATTCCTTTGGCTAATTTGACTGCTTATTGGCATGCACTGCATGAATTTAATGTTGCTGAACTTCCACAAGTACTTAAAATGTGACATTATAAATTTGGCCATCTTGTTTTATTCTTTGTACGTAAGTCTTTCTCCGACACTTAATTTGAAAATTATGGCTAGCATTTGGAACTTAACAATGTTCTTATGTAACAGTGATAATTGCAACACATCCATTGTTAATTTCCACAGAAGCTGCCCCAGTTGCTCATACGATCTCTGTCTATCCTGTTGTCAAGAACTTAGATTAGGTGTTAGATCCGAAGACCTGGATCCTGGATCCTCATATCATGATTCATTGGCTAATAACCACAAACTTGATGCTGATAAATTACAACCAGGTAGAGGTAGCCGGAAATCAAATTTAGATGGTAGCATTATTTGCCCTTCAGAAGGATGTGGTGGTTGTGGACTTCACATACTTGAACTACGACGTATATTTGAACCTAACTGGGTAGACATGCTAATTGAAAGTATAGATGAGGTCACTACTGATTTTCATCTACCCAAGATAGATTCTTGTCAAGAATGCCCCATATGCCTCAGCTTCTCGGATGCTTCTGAAACAAGAAAGGCTGCTTCAAGAGAAAAGATGCATGATAATTTTTTATACTGTCCTAGTGCTGCAGATATCGATGAACATCAAATTGACCATTTTCAAAAGCATTGGACGCGGGGTGAACCTGTGATTGTTAGAGATGTATTCAAAGAAGGATCTGGCTTGAGTTGGGAGCCGATGGTGATGTGGCGGGCGTTCAGAGGAGCTAAAAAGATAATGAAGGAAGACACTCTTAATGTGAAAGCCATTGATTGTTTGGACTGGTGTGAGGTACGTGTTAGGTTTTCAAGGTATGCTATTGGATTCTGAACTTGCTATGTGATCGACCTGAATTGTTTCATATGTTGAAATTTGTAACGTGGTTCGCATTGCTTACCAGTATATATGCTATGCCTAGGGCTAGGCCGATCCTTTAAGTGACATTCTTGTTGCTGCGATGCTGATGGAAGCATCGTATATTCATTCCCTGACATACTCTGATTAGAACAATTGTTTGGGAGTAAGCACCAAGATCAAAAATGTAAAAGCTTTAAACTGGAGATTACAACCACTAATTCGATTACAAAAATGATAAACAAGAAAACTAATGTAAAGATAAAATCAGAATTTTGATATTTCTCTCGAGGCAACACAAGTCTTTGCTAAAGCTTTCTTTCTACCACTTGACCGAAACAAACCCAACATATGTAAAGAGAGAATTACTCAAAACTTAGTAATTGGAAAGTGTTCAAATGAAAGAATCAATTGATGGGAAAGGACAAAAATTGAACTCAACGCAGTTGGTTAGGTCACAAAGAACATGTTTTTTCAGAAATTTGTGAGAGAAATCTAAAATTTTTCCTTTAATCAAGTTTATATAACATAAACAAATGGGCAAAATATAACTTCCAACTTTTTTAATTATTAGTCTAAAGACTGTAGAGCACAATATTGGTATCAATTACCCCCTACGTACGGAAAGATCCATAACTGCAAATCCGCAACAGAACGAAGCAGTGCAAAGTTGAGCACTTGACGACTCGTTGAGGTCAACCTCAACGTCTCGTTGAGCCTTTGATAGCCTGCCACTATGTTTCATTTCTTGCTTTTTTGTTTTCATCGACCACCTGTTGATAGATACCTTAACTACTCGTTAAGCCCTTGTTCTGCGACACTACTAAACCCAGTAGATACATGCTCCTTCATGATCTAGCATGCATTCCTCCTATATCCATGCTCTAATTTAGTTCTATTACAAAACTTATCCTTGAATGCTCTAAATTATCAACGACAATAAGTCTTAATTGTGTTGTAGAATAAGGAGAGAAATTTCTCTTATTTATTTTGGCAACATTGGTTGGAATTTGGTAGCTTGACAAAATGTTGTGTTCTATTAAAGTTATCTTCTGATCGAAGAAGACAGTACATGTTTCTCCATAGCTAGAAGGTACAGAACAACCTATCTAAATCACTTTTTCCTTTGCAGGTAGAGATTGATATTTATAATTTTTTCAAAGGTTACTTGCAAGGTCGGCAACATAGTAATGGTTGGCCAGAGATCTTAAAACTAAAGGATTGGCCTGCTTCAAATTTGTTTGAAGAATGCTTACCGAGGCACTTTGCTGAGTTTATTATGATGCTTCCTTATAGCAATTACACACATCCTGAATCCGGTATTCTCAACCTTGCTACAAAAGTTCCCAATAGTGCTCCAAAGCCAGATTTGGGACCAAAGACATACATTGCTTATGGCATCGTAGAAGAGCTTGGCCAGGGTGACTCCGTAACAAAGCTGCACTGTGATATATCTGATGCGGTATGAATAGCATTCCGAAATTTATAAGAAAAAGAGCAGAGCTTTTATATCACACTTGACACTTTTATATCATACCTATGCCACTGTCACATAATTCACTAATCTCCTTGCGAATCACGAATCAAAAAAAGCGAATTATGGTTGAATTTGGGCTATTTTAGGATCATTTTGAGCAAATCGTGAATTCAAAAAGCGAATTAACTGGCGAATCATGTAACACTTACCTATGCTATTATGATTCATGTTAAGGCTTTCGCATTTTTGTGCTATTATGATTCATGTGTGTTAAAGCATTCACGTAGGTTTTCACTTATGCTGCTTCAGGTTAATGTGTTGATGCACACAACAAAGGTTAATGTCTGCTCCATGCAGCAGCGAGTCATACACAATTTGCAAAAAAGCTCCAGAGTTCAAACGCCATTGTCTTCAGATAAATTGGACAATGATACTACAAAAACCATTGATGTTGGCCTCAACTTCTCCACCGACACGTTTTTCTGCGCTTGTGGAACTGGTAATTTCTGCCTTTCCGTTTTCTGCTAATACATTTAAAAATGATACAAAATAACACTTTAATGTTTGAATTCTCTGTGCTAACAGAGTTGATACTGTAATAAGTGTTGGCCAATACTTTGTGCTAACATGAATCAAAATCACACTCTGATGCAGGTGAAAAGTGTTCTGCTAAAGACTTTCCGTGTGCAGAGGTAGCTGGTTCTGCAAGTGTTGATCATTTGTCAGAAATATCTTTTTCTGCACAGAAAAGGGAGAATGATCAGAGAGTAAATTATAATGAAATTCACTTTGCTAATGGAGCTGGCTTCTCAAAAAGTTTTGACTGTCCAGAGCTTGCTTGCATTGATGGAGAGTCGAACTTATTTTCCGCATTCCCTGGCTTAGATGAAAATATAGTCAAAGGAGGTGCTGTATGGGATATATTCAGAAGGGAAGATGCTCCTAAGCTTCAAGAGTATTTGAAAAGGCATCAACAAGAATTTTATCACATCAACAATCTTCCTGTGAAATCTGTATTGGCTCATAAAACTCTGAATTTATTAACTCTTTTTGTTTGATTTTCCCACTTATGGATTTACCTTGCTGTTATTTATTGTACCTAGGTTGTTCATCCCATCCATGATCAAACCTTCTATTTGACTAAAACCCACAAGAAGCAACTGAAGGAAGAGTTCGGTAAGAAAAGCATAGTTATTTTGCTATTTGTACAACCACTTTTACCAACTTTCCTAATGTATAAAGAAAATTTGTTGCAGGGGTGGAACCTTGGACATTTGAACAACACCTAGGCGAGGCCGTTTTCATACCGGCTGGATGTCCACATCAAGTTAGAAATAGAGTAGTAAGTCCTCAAAACCATGTTATGGTTGCTTAGTTTACATATGCATTTGACGGTTTCAACGTGCTCACAAGTTGTTGGTTCAGATGTGAGAATTTTCTTATGATGTGTTCATCCATCATGTTTGTACTTCCTCCTATTCTATTTAAATGTCCCAGTTGTTTTTTGACATTGTTGACCAATCATTTTAATTACTAGCACAATAATGTTTTATTACGTGCTAAAGTGGTACGTGTGTTTAGGCTTTGTAATAGATCATGGCTTTAAAAAAAAAAAAAAAAAAAAATCTGCAAACCTTCAGCCTTGAATTGATCCATCTGCTTGACGATTGGCATTCTTAAACTTTGTCAATATCAAAATTTCAGCTACATTGTCTCTTTTCTGGAAAACCAGAAATATATTTGTCATCATTTCAATCGTAAGAAGAGTGACCTTGGCTAAAACGTTATATTTTTTCAGTCTTGCATCAAAGTGGCGCTTGACTTTGTATCCCCTGAGAACGTTGAAGAATGCATTAGATTGACGGAAGAGTTTCGCTTGCTTCCCAAGAACCATAGATCTAAGGAGGACAAATTGGAGGTTTGTGAATACATTCTCGTTTCATAGCTTATCATGCTGTGTTCATTTATGTTTGAAGTACTTCGCATGAGGTTGGATCTTTTGTTATAATGCATTAGTTGCAAGTCTTGTAGACATTGGCAGAGGTAGAAAGCCTTCATGCATGATCATGGCAATGCGTTCCCCTAGTATACGAGGGATTGTATAGAGGCTCACCTTAATTTAGGTGGTCAAGACTTAGGAGTTCATCAACCTCGCCCCTCATACATAAGGGCTTTTTGATGCGCTTTTCTTAATATCTAAAAGAGCTACTTTTCTTACGGTAAGACCGTCTCATACAAGAGTTTGTGTACTTGAAATAGGTAAGCCAAGTAGGGATGCAAACGGGACGGGGCGGGGCGGGTATTGGCGTTACCATCCCCATCCCCATCTGGTAAATCAATTCCCATCCCCATCCCCATCCCCGCGGCGGGTATAAATTTTTTCCCCATCCCCGCCCCGATGGGTTTGTACCTAATACCATCCCCGCCCCCCCCACCCATCTGGGTATCCATCCCCGTCTAATACCCATTTTACCCGCCCCACCACCCGTCAAATCCCCGCTTAATACCCATCTGTGTCGCATATTTATATTCAATTATTTGGGCCTTAAAACCCATAAAACATATCCAAACTCCAAAGTCTCAAACAAAAACACATATCCAAAGTCTCAATTCAAACAAACATATATCCGAAGTCTCAAACAAACACATAATCAAAGTCTCAAACAAATATACATGTCTAATACAAAAGTATTTTAAGTTTCAACATCAACTCAAAATCATCTAAAGTAAATCAATCCAGATTAATCTCATCACTATCAAATTTCATTTCGCATTCTTCTTCCAACTCTCCAACAATTTTAGCAAAATCTTTGTCCTTAAATTCTCCACAATCTGCAAATACAAATGTTTTTATAACCAAAATTTATCAATGCATAAAAATTACACAATATTGATAGGATTAATGCTTACTTTTGAGGGCAGCCCAAATACAATTTTGAGAACACATTAAAGCTTCAACGACTTGAGTTAGTAGTCGACTACGATAAGGATCAAGAACTCTACCACTTGTGCTAAAAGCTGATTCGGATAGAACCGTAGAAATAGGAATACTCAAAATATCCCGTGCTACTTGTTGAAGAACGGGATATGTGCTTCCATTTGTTTTCCACCAATTTAGAATACCAAAATTATCTTCAAGTGGTATGTTAGCATTTTTCAAATACTTGTCCAAATCAGATTTTTCATAAGTTTGATTTTTGTCTCGCTCTAGAAATTGTGCAAACTCTTCCATATCAACATCATCACAAGAACTCCCACTACTTGCTAAATTGGAAGGTAGTTGCCTCTTACTTTGAGTACTCTCACTCCTAGACTCATAATCATCACTAATCTCCTTAATAGATTGCTAATTCTACTAACCTCTCTATCATACTTATATTTATCAAATAACTTTGCAAAATAAAATCGAATAAGAGCCATTTTATACCTAGGATCAAGTATAGTTGCAACTCCCATCAAACCATTCATACTATCCCAATATTTCTTATATTTCTCTAACATTACTTCCTCCATCTTCACAACATAATCATATGGAGATGAAAGCCAAGTAGATAGAGTAATTTTAAGTTTGCAAATTTTAGAAAAGTAAATATTAGCCGTAGGAGTTTTTGAGGCAGAGAAATCAAGGGTAAGTTTAGCAAACACTTCCAATAACTCACATATTTTCCCAACTTTTTCCCAATCTTCAGGAGTTGGTGGGTTTTTGTATAGTTTATCTCGACCACTTAAAACAGCAAACACTTCCTTATAACTAATAGCAACACAAAGCATTTCATATGTTGAATTCCAACGAATTTTACAATCAAGGGTTAATTTCCTTTTGTAACCGGAGGCTAATTGATTAGATACACCTTCAAACTTTTGCACTCTCTTATCAGAACCAGTCCAGAACCCAACATTTTCCCTTATTCGATTAACTCCATCATACACTACAGCATTTAATCCATCTTGAACAATTAGATTAAGTATATGTGCACAGCAATGCATATGTAAGAACTCACCATCCAAAAGTAGAGAACCATATGGGAAATAGTCCTTTATGATGTCCATCATAGCATCATTAGTCGTACAATTATCTACTGTGATAGATGCCAATCTCAAATCCAAGTTCCATGATTGAATGCATTGTTTTAATGCATCGGCAAGAACCTCGACATTATGTGGGGCAGGGACATAAAGAAACCTAGTCAAAAAAAATAATTGCATCAAAAGTAAATAGGTAAGTAAAGTATGTTAGCACAAGTACAATTAGTAGTTGATAGTAATACCTTATGATTCGACTTTGCAACTTCCACGCATTATCAATGAAATGTGAAGTGACTGCCATATAGCCTTTCCTTTGATTACTTGCAATCCACATGTCCGTAGTTAATGAAATTCGACTTTTGACTTTCCTCAACAAAGCTAGAATATTGTCCTTCTCATCCTCATATCTCTTCATTATATCCTTCCTAGTAGTGGTACGACACGGTACTTTAAAACCAGGTTGTAAAGTCTTAGAGTACTTCCTGAAGCCATAGTAATCAACCATGCTAATGGGGTACTCATGCAATATAATCATCTCGGCCAAGTCCTTTCTTCCATCTTCTTAACGGAATTCATAAGGAGCCGAAGTCAAAGAATTACTACTATCATTCACATTATGTTGTGTACCGAATAATCTTGTTTGCCGAAGATCTTGACATATTCGCTTTCGACAACTTTGAATGTGGTCCTTCAAATGAGAAGTTCCCGCCTTTGCACCGGCGGAAAGTAGCTTATTACAATGATTGCACTCAGCCTTCTCTACCCCACCAACTCTCTTTCTCTTGAAATCATTCAAAACCGCCGAAGTGTGCTTACTTGTTATAGGTAACACGTTAGGATCGGAAACAACATGTGCTGGACTTTCATACTCATCGACGCTAATAGGAGTACAACTTGCAGTAGTTGATGGGTTTGAAGCCATATTTATCTAACAAGTAAGAATTGTCTAACAATTACAAGAAAACTAAGTACATATGCCCTAAAAGGTAATAAAAGAAAAGCTAAACGCACATCATACACCAGTCAATAAAAGAATTGTCTATACTCATACTTTGTCTATACTCGAATCTCGAAGATAACCAAACACACAAGAGCATCCCTGAAAGCCATTTTGAAAACAACTAAACCCAGAAATTTCAAATGGGATCAACCAACCCTATTATCTTTTCAAAACCATTTATTTATAAGAAGTGAATAAATTCAATTAAACCCAAAAAAATCCAGAATAAATTCACAAAATGAACAAAAACAACCAGGAGAACATCATCACCATTTTTTTCCAGACACATATGCTCATATGCTCTATGTAAGATGAACAATCCGATATTCATACCAACAGATACAAACTGAAAACCTTTGCAAACTTCCAGACACAAAAACAACAATTCAAGACAAAAATAAAATAAACAAAAAGCAAGGACTTGAGTGTATAAAAAAAACAGAGAAACAGAGAAACCGCTAGCATCAATCTGTTGATGACGAAGTGCAACAAGGAAAATAAACAGAGAAACAGAGAAACCGCCAGCATCAATCTGTTGAGAACGAAGTGCAACAAGGAAAATAAACAGAGAAACAAAAAGCAAGGACTTGAGATGAAAATATGTTCTTTGATGCTTACCTGTTGATGACGAAGTGCAACAAGGAAAATAAAGCATCAATCTGAAGAAGATCTTGAAGAAGACGGGATTTTAAGGAGAAGATGTGAGTCTGTTCCAAGGAGAAGATGATTGCAATTTGCAAATGACGGCCAGCACAGCACAGTGAAGAAAAAGGGATTTCAAAGGCCCAAAGTAGATTTAGGGTTTTGAAAAAATTTTTTTTTTAAACAATATAAACCGGGATTTTTAAAAATTTTAAAAAAAATTTGAAAATACTTTCAAGCTTTCCAGAAATTTGAAAATAAATTTAAAAAAAAATTTGTTCACTGGGGTGGGTCGGGGCGGGGTGGGGCGGGGCGGGGATGGGGCGGGTATCACCTAAAACCCATCCCCATCCCCATCCCCATCCCCGTCCCCGCGGTGGGTATGAATTTTATACCCGTACCCGCCCCATGACCCATCAAACCGGGACCCATCCCCGCCCCTAGAGCCAAGCGTAAAGCTCAATGTACCTTGTTTTTTCAAACCTCTTAACACTAGTTTAGTTATCTTGCGTCTTTTATTAATTAGTTATTATTAGTACTGGCTGTGTAGTAGTAGAACTATATATTTTTCGTCTTCTGATTCAATGTACATCTAACTCCATTTTAGGTGAAAAAGATGGCACTTTATGCTGCAGATTCTGTTGTGAAAGAGTTTAATAAACTGAAGATTGATTCCAAATGAGGTTTTCGATTGTTGTTTCAATTGATTCACCATTCATCTCATTAATGTATTTGTAAACATTTGAAAATTAGGTTTAGATTTGAGATCTCATTGGCGACAAGGATATTAATCTCCTACCTGTAGATCATAGGATTAAGCAAATCAGTATATCAATAAAAAGTTCATATTATTTACAGAAATGCCATTACACTTTTTAAGCATGTATGTACACCTTTTAGATGATGTCAAATCATTTACAAAATTGCTACTGAAATATGTATATCATTTAAGCTTTTATGTACACATATAATAGGTTTTCACCACTTTAGTTGATTTTCACATGATCCAAATCCTTTATATATATATATATATATATATATATATATATATATATATATATATATATATATATATATATATATATATATATATATATATATATATATATATATATATATATATATATATATATATATTGGGGAGGGATTCAATAAGAAGGGTGTTCAAAATGAGAAGGATAAGAAGCATTCAACATCTTTGATCTGAATAAAATAAAAAAAATCCAATGTCATGATTGAGCGAATAGCAACTAATAGAAAATGTGTTTGAAGTTATAAACTTATAAATGTGTTTGATTAGTTGGCTATAGGACTTAACGACCCTAAAAACTACATATTATTATTATGTCATTAAGAAAAATTTAATATAATAATAAATTGCAGTCAGTTCCGGATAAATTAGGCACGTATGAACCAGATAGAGATGTTCATTCGGGTGATCAGGTCGGTTTCGGACGGGTATAATTCAATTCGATTGTATTTCAGATCGGTTATATTTTGGATGCGTGTTGCGACAGGTCACATTCGGGTCGGGTCGGTTAGTCACGGTTCGGTTGAAGATCGGTTATTCGAACTATCGGATTAGCATCAGTTCGGTATTGGTTGAAGTTCGTGTTGAGTTTCAATCGGTCGCGGGTTGTCAACGGTTAATAATTGGTTCGGCTTTACCGGATACAGATCGGATTCGGGTATTTTTCAAGTAGAACTCGGCTACGAATTACGAATTACTAATTACTATTGATCGAGTCAGCATCAGATTAAGTTATTAGTCATTTTTTAATGATGATAAGGTTCATTTACTTAAAGCAAAATAGTGAAAATGCAAATCAATTAGTGATCAATATTACATTGTTACTTTTACTTGTTTGACCAAAAATTAAAATTATAAAGTTCTATCAATTTTCATCTAATTCAATTAAAGTAGTTAAATAAACATTGACCATTGATTATTAACTCTAAATATATGAAACCATGTATTTATAAAATTATTTTATTAAAATATTTATCACTTTATTAAAATAACTAATAAGATGATTGAATATGAGTCGATTATACTTCTATGTAAAAAATTGGTTCAGGTTTACAGTAGTTCGATCTAAACTTTGTTCGGGTTAAGTCGGTTTTAGCCGGATCGAGTTTGGTCTCGAGCATGATTCAGATCGAATATGACTCGGGTCGGTCATTATTAGGTTCGAATAATCTCGGTTAACATTTATGTGTCGGTTAGAAAAATCGGTTACAACTCGAGTCATTTTTCCCATTTTCGGTTGTCAACCGGTTCGGGTATAGCTTCGGGTCAGATAACGTCGGTTCGATAAACCTAAAAAAAGAACATAGTTTTAGGTCGATTTACTTTCGATTTCGAATCGAATTTTTGGGTCGGATCACTTTTAAACAGCTCTAGAGCCAGATAGACCCTCTATCCACCACTATGATTTTATGAATATGTCACAAATTATTTTCTTAACACTTTTATGCATTCATTACCCATCAAATCACCTGTTGTTACCAAAACTAAAACAAATTAGATGTGGGGTTGGTTCATTAGTTGGCAAATGGTTGTTGAATATTTGTTTAACCAACTTGAAATGTTAGTTTTTGTGTTGCTTTTTAAGCTAGTTAAATAAGCTATTTGTGACAATATTTTGTAAAATATATATTTAATGTTGGTTGTTTATTAAAATAAAGCGAGACAAGCCAAATACTGGTAAAGAATACAAATCAAATTAGCTTTTTATTTTGGCTAAAAGCTAACTTTTCAATTAAAATAGCCAATTACTAAATATATTACTCCATCCGAATCAATTTAGTTGTCCCATTTTCTTATTTGACAAAGTCTTTTTAGTTGTCCCATTTTTATTTTTGTCAATCTTTTTTTATCTAAATATTCTTAGTTCACACAAGTAATTACGAATATACCCCCATATACCTTACTTACTCAACTACCCTTCACTACTTACCCTTTACTACTTACCCCTTTTAATGGACCCCACACAATCCTTAATAACCGTGCCCAAGCAAATGAGACATCTAAATTGGTTCGGAGGGATATTTGACTTTTTAATTAATTAATTAAAAAGCCTGAAGTAAAAAGCTAATCAAAAATTCACTACAAAAACAAATTACAAATTAGTAGGTCGACTGTATCCTAAAAGTTTATAGAAGGTAACACTTACTTGACAATTTCAGTATGCTTAAAACACCTATTTGATGTATTGTAAACCCCTACTTAACGTATCCAAAATGCCTAGTTGAGGTATCCTAAAATTCTACTGAGTAAGCATGCAGTTACATTACATTTTTCAATTTTGTATTTAAAAAATCTAATAAGCCAACCCAATTGAGACCATCCATTTAAAAGACCTCTCATAACAATTAGTGATTACAAATAGTGTACAAATGCAAATTCATTTGAAAAAATCCCTTTTGTTTCCTCTCAATGAAGATTTGTTAGGTGAATAACCGTGATTTATTAATTTGATAAATTACATATTTACATGTAAGTAACAAGTATTTATAGACTTATAACTTTAATAATTTTGTTTTCTATTTTATTTTTATTATATTATTAAATTTTCGTTTAACTTATTAAAATAATTTACAAATCACCCTAAAAAAATGAGCTAATTCCCAGAATATTGCGTAAAAAAAAAAAAAATTCCCACTTTACATAACTTGGGAAAGTATTTCCCACAATACCGTCCACGTGGAAAAGTGTTTTTTTTTATATTTTTTCAGACAAAACCGCCACTTGAGATGGCGGTTTGCCTTAAGCAGAAAAACGCCACATGAAGTGGCGGTTTGGTCAAGGCAAACCGCCATCTCATGTGGCGGTTTGGTCCCTGGTAAACCGCCACTTCATGTGGCGGTTTGCTTATGGCATTTTATTTTTTTATTTTTTTTTTCTTTCATTTTAAAATAGTGAACGCAACATGCATTAAAGTAGTTCAATACCATCTATTCCATAATAATCAATTACGAACCAGCTTGTTTTGGAAAAAGTAATTATGAAAATAATACAAAGATATATTACAATTATGGAAACTCATACAAGAAGTTCAAGTCATATAAGAATATACAAAGTTTGTTAAACTACAACCCCCGGCCCCTTTTGTTTTGCGCACCGGTGGATGATGATGGTGTGAACTCGTCAACCTCCGCAATGACATTAAGAGCAGGAGCTCGTCGTTGACTAGCACGCTGATATGTGATAATCCTTTGCGGAGGCGATGGATGTGGCGGAGGAGTGTTGATGGAAGACGGGGGAACGAACGGCGACATAGTAGCGGATGTCGATGGCGATCTGGAAGATCGACCTCGAGTAGATGAACGCTGGCGGCCTCTTGTGGACCGAGAACTGGATCCTCCGGAAGAGCTACCTCTATGAGCTGAACTCCTTGGAGAAGGAGTGTGGAATGTGTCATCTACCTCGCCAATGACGGGTGGAGTTGGTATGAGGTACTCATAACCCGCCTGACTCAATGCATCGGTCAACGACGCGTTAATGGAGCCTAAGGTCTGAGAACATAGCCGATACCCCTTGAATCGTGTCATTACATTGTATGAGTACCGATCGGATGCGCTCAGCCTGTTTGTTATCATTATATTGTTAAAAGAGTTACTTAAAACTATTACTATTTGTTATAAGTGTTGAAAGAAAACGTACCAGTAACGTAGATGTCGGATAGTAATGTGATCCTGGCTGCGCAAATGCGGTGTTCGTTAGGCGTAATATGGAGATGCGCCTGTACCAACTCATGTACATAGCAGAGCTATGACCTGTGAAGTTATCTCCTCCAACCAATGTAGATGCTCGGTTGTTCCACGCATCTACATGCGATCTATGTCGTACGAGGTAGTTCTTGTCCCCAGTCCTCCGATCGATCGCATGTAGTTGAGGTTGGGTGTCACAGGCTTGCGGAATTACCTGCTCCAAACCGAATTGACGCATGACACGATCCGGGAGATGTAGCTCGACGATGTCAAAGCAAATAAGAGGACAACGCGATCTCCAAATCTCGTGGCCCGATGTACATATGTGCGGTAGAGCTTCCATCTTAGCCGCTGTGTAAGGCTGCCATGTCATCTGTAATAGAAATCAATATGCTTAGTAATGTATACAATTTATTCATAACTAATACAAATAGTAAATGTTACTAACCTGCTCGTCCCGTTGTTGATCTAGTGCGTCCCTGTAGTAGACGAGAGTATGTGGGGAGTGGGATCTCGAAAGATATACGCGAAGCCAGCTGCAAACAAATAAACATTGATTAACATTTTCATCTATCATAAAATAGTGAAATTATGAATTTGAATAGTGAATTGAGTGTTGTTACCTTACTGCCAAAGGATCCATCCCGCGCCGATGCTGTGACCCTAATATCGGTTCAAAATCATCCGCGTCATCTTCCTGATCATGTTGCCCATCCGGTCGAACCGTCCGAATAATGGGCCTCCCTATATGAATGTGCTCCCATGACCATATCTGTAACAACATCAAGCATCCACCCATGTCCTTAGCACCCTTACGAGATGCTCGACATAAGTTACGATACAAATACGCTAGGGTAGCACTTCCCCAACTGTACTCATCTACGCGCTCCAAGTCTCCCAGTAGAGTGAGATAGATCAACTGTACCGAGTCGCCGCTCTTGTCCGGAAACAAGATGCATCCAAACATGTACAAGATGTAAGCTCGGGCATGTCTGTCAACCGTCACATCATCTGCATCATCCTCAAGCGCGCTAAAATGCTGTCGAAGCCAAGTCAGCTTCAATGACGATCCAACGATGATCTTCGGCTGTGAGGGGTCTTGAGGGTTTTCCGGCCAAACCCCTAGCAGCTCATGTACTAATGCTGGCCATTTTCCCTCCCCATGACCAATGACTGCTTGTCCTTCAACCGGCAGTCCCATGATAACTGCCACATCTTGCAACGTGATCGTTGCCTCGCCAACTGTGAGGTGGAAGGTATGTGTCTCCGGCCTCCACCTCTCCACCAATGCAGGGATAAGAGCTCGATCGAGCTCTAAGCCCCCGCCCAACAACCGGTGAATGTATCTGAAACCAGCTAGCTCGACTACGTCTAATACCCTGTCATCCACCTCCCACCGTAACGTACTCGCCTGGTAGTGCTGACGAGTAACCAATTGGGCAGTGAAGCCTTCCCACGCAGCTACGCTCCTGTGTGTAGCCTGAAGCGTAAGCACTGATGGATTAACTGGGCCCGGCATCGCCATGATCGCTGTTACGTGTTTTTCATCGCCATAAGTGTTATAAAAATCATAAAAATATCATGACTTCCCTCGCATTATCCAAATTTGCAACCAATTCAACATGTTTTTCAATGGGATAATGATCTTTCATGTGATATCTCCACCAATTTGCTACCAATTTGCAACCAATATCATGACTTCCTCACCCCAATACACTATAACGGGAAGTGTAAATTTGAATACAAGAATTTGTGATATTAAGGTATTAGAACACTTATTAGAAAGTTCATTACAAATATAAAAGCTAAAAATACCATGAATATATACTAAAACCATTAAACTAACCCTACAAAGTAATAAACTTTCATTGAAGCATTTCATCAAATACTTTATATGCATACAAACCAAATCCTAAAATTCAACTATAAATGTGTAAAATGTAAGCTTAAATCATGAAAACAAGAGAATGTAATAAACAATCAATGTATTTATAACTTCAATTGAAAACAATAATGAACAAAATATTCAATTTGCAAATTGAAATAAATTAGGGTTATGTTATTACCTTGAATGATGATGAATATGAACAAGTAAAGAAGGAGAAGATGAGAATGTAGTTGATTAATTTAGTTAAATGAGAGGAATTGTGAATATGAAGTAAATGAGAATTGAAGAATTTTTTTTTTAGATAACCGGCAGCAGCGAAGGGAAGGAAGCAAATGAAATGAGTGAAGAAAAAGAACAGATACTGCCGTTTTGTACACGTATAAAACCGCCACTTCAAGTGGCGGTTTACCCAAATTTTTTTTTTTTAAAAAAAAAAAAAATTACCAAACCGCCATTTCATCTGGCGATTTTCTTCAATTCACTAAACAAAACCGCTACCTCAAGTAGCGGTTATATTAAAAATTTTTAAAAAAATTTTTTTTTCAAAATAATCCTACGTGGACGGTAAAGTGGGAATTACTTTCCCATTTTAAGAAAAGTGGGAATTATTTTTTTATTTTGCAATATTGTGGGAATAGACTCTAAAAAAATCCATTTAAACAAGCCCCCAATATGAAATGACAGGTCACAATTTTAGACAGGAAGCAAACGAAAGATTCAAGAAATATACAAATGACTACAAAAGACTAAAACGACATAGTTTTAACAAAGTAATAAGTAAGAAAGAGGTTAGAGGAGAGAGAAAGTACTGGGTTGTTCTATGCCTTCATCTTCATGTTCTTTGTGTGTAAATATCTACCCCTCTCAATCATCATCATTCTTCTTCACAATTTTACGGTTTTTAATTTCCCCAGAAAAACAATAAAATTAATAACTACCCAATTTCATCATTTTACATCTTACATATTTCAAAAAAATACCCAAGTTTATAATAAAACAATATCTCTTTCTTATCTCAAAATTTCCATTTAATTCATCTATATCTATATTAATTAGAAGTATTTGCAAAGTCTTAGTCCAACCCATTTTGATTCATCCTCAAATCTAAAAAACCCATGTCTAAATTTCTCTAATTTCTCAATCCATCCGTTTCTTTGAATTTTCTCTGTTTTCTTCGAATTTTTTCTTATCTCATAGGCATCATGGCAGCAGCAGCTTTAAGATCGAAATCTACCAAAGAAACTGCAGTGTTAACAGCTTACCATTTCAGACATTTTGTGATGAATCAGATGCATATGGGTACTAGGATGACAAGCTATCACACTATCCACAAAGCTAGACAAGAAGATTACTTTATAAACACCCCTTTTCATTTCATGTCAATTAAGCCTGTTTCACTTCGTGGGGGATTCATTGATGATAATAAATTTAATAACTTCATGGGTTTTAGTCATCATAAGAGGAAATTGGGTTATGGTGCTAGTGTTTTGAAGTGTTCTGGGGACCCACCAGAGTTGTGGCAGCCTCCATCTGATGGGGTTGTTGTTCGAGGTCGAGGCAGCGGAGGTGGAGGAGGAGGTGGTAGTGGTGGTTCAAATGCCGGTGCGGGTGGAGGTGGTGGGTTTGGATCCAATTCAAAGGATGGGTGTTGGGGTGGGTCAAATTTGGGTAGTAGTTTTCCTACTCCTAAAGAGATTTGCAAAGGACTTGATAAGTTTGTGATTGGACAAGAGAAAGCTAAGAAGGTAGCATCTTTTTGCCACATTAGTTACCTTTTATAAATTGGAATTGTTATTTTTGTTTGTGTGAGATTGCATTTATTTGTATTGATGTGTTTGATGTTAGACACTGAAGAAAAAGAGAATTGTGGTTATGGTAGTATCCCTAATTGGTATTAAATGTATTTTGTTGTTGCTTATAGAGTTTCGAAAAATTATGTTACATGTATTATCTGTTTGGCTGTTTGGTAGTGTGTTTTGTATTCATTAATTAGTTTATTGATGATCAAACACTATGTGATTGGTTATTTGCAACTTCTTTTTTAGGGTGAAACAGATATTGATATGTGGAAAGTGTTTCAGTTCTTGTTCTTGAATCACTGCAGTACTGATTTTCATTGACTAGTGGTTTCTTGTTATGCATAAATCAATACCCAAATCCTGTAACACTCTTCTTGTTTGATATGTTGTTTGCAGGTGCTCTCTGTTGCTGTTTACAATCACTATAAGAGAATTTATTATGAGGCCTTGCAAAGGTGTGTTTTTGTTGCATTCTGTGTGTCTCTCGTATAAAGGTTATAGCGAGCATCGCGGTGGAATATGAAACCTGTTATGTTGTTTGAGTGTATATTAAAGCACGAAGTCTGATCTAGAATTAAATGGTGTATATTGCGCTAATAGTGCAAAATTTTTATTATTTTGTAGTTCACATATGCTGAAATACCAACGGTTGACACTCTTTATTTAAACAGTGGGCAAAATTGCTTTTGGCTGTTGTATCCCAAGATGATGAAGGATACTGCGGATAAAATCTTCGTTCAATAGTTGAACTAACCTTTTGTAGGAATATCCTACATGGATTTGTATTACTTGCAATTAGTTGATTGTTTGTTAAGGATGAGGAAACACAAATGCTTAATTGTGGTAAATTTATTATATTGAGGTCTTACAATGTGGTTTTTGATAAATTGTTTTGGCGTCTTATGTCATGAGTCATAAGATACAACATTCAATTGTTAACTGTCCAAAAGGCCCTTATTTTCATGATTGTCTTGCTTAGAGTTACAGTTTTAATACATGTTAAGATTCGTCTTTTGTGAAAAAAGCTTGCTGATTTTAGCTAGTTCTAATATGTGACATGGAAAGCTAGGCAATCAGGGGAGTCAGGGAATGTTAAATCAGATCCTACTGATGAAGTTGTGGAGCTTGAAAAAAGCAACATACTTGTAATGGGTCCCACAGGGTCAGGTAATCTGTTGTCATCCTTGATGCCGATTTTTTTACATGTTCTCCGTGTTTTTCATAATATTTCAGATGTAAATTACATTAGTTTTTCCTTTGTGGTGAAGATGGAGTGGTTGGTTTGCTAATTTGAATTCCTCTAGCTTGAACGCCATTGTGCTTTCTTTGGTTTCAGAGTGTGCTTTTGGCTTTGCTTTATATTTTCCTTGGGCTGTGCATGCTCTCAAACCATCTGTATATGGTGATAGATATTACGAAAAACAAAATAGACATCTACTTCCAATATATTTAAATCTGTGATAATTTCTTTTGTGTCATCCTTCATGTCGACTTTGAGAGAAAGGGACGTGAGGGCCGATGGAGGCTCTGAATTACAGGCTGCTATTTTATGTGTGAGTTTTAATTATAAATAAAAAAGATTCCTCTTAGAAACTAGTTGTTGTCAGAGTTGCATTAGAGGTACCTACTATCAATGTTTCTCTTCACTTTGGTGGATGATGTTTCTGGAGGTTTCTGGAAAAATGGCTGGTTGAAGGGATTATGGAGAGAAGACGGGAGTTCCTAGTGTCCCATTTTTAGTATGTAGATGATTACTTCTATCGTCTTATGATGAAAATTTGATACTATATTGATGAATATTGCTTTGTTAAAATCTATAAGGTGGTGTCAAACTTGATAATAAACATCTCTAATTATTGTTTAGCTGGATTATTCTTGCACATATTGTGCTCCAGGAATTGCTGCATTGGTTGGGTGTCAAGTTGAGCGTTGTCCTATTAAATTTTTGCGTTTCTTCCTATACCATGTGTGACAATGTTATGGAGGTCAGTTCTCTTGGGGATTTCAGGACCTTGATGGGTGAAGGAGGTCTGTCCCTTGGTAGAAGGATTGCATTGACCCAATCTTGTTTTTATAATATTTCCCTTTTCATTCTCTCCTTGTTCGAAATTCCGGTGGCTATTGCGAATAGGTTTGAGAGGTTAATGAGAGATACCTTATGGTCAGGGGATATTCAAATGGATTATCCAATGAGCTGGAAATAAATATACTGTCTGAATAAAGTAGGTTCTTTGGGTACTAGCAGAGTGATTGAAGTATATTGCAGTTGTAGCCTTGTAGGTAAGTGCTTTTGGTGGTATTGCCTTGAACCCCAGTCCTAGTGGCATATAAGACAAGCATGGTTTTTGACAAAATAGGGGGATGTGCATTTATAAAGATAAAGGCACATATTAGGGATTTTAAATTACCTTTTGAATGCCAAGTGCAAGTTTGGAGGTTAAGATATGGAGAAATCATTATTACTTCTGAGTCTCATGATACATGAAGGATTTCATCTTGATTTTTTTTATTGGTTGTTGTTGTTGTGGTAAACTTGTAGCATTGTAGATGAGATCTTTTGGATGGTCAAAGGAAAAGTGCCATAGTGTGTAATTTGTTAGTGACTTTACAACTTGGTAAAAGTGAGTAGCAAAGACATTATTTTAAAAATAAGGAAAATTCCTCATGGTAGCATTCAGTTTTCATCAAATGCCAGTGGTAGCACTTTTGTAATATTTTTCCACATGGTAGCATCCAGTTTATGTACTATCTAATTGCCGTATCATTTTTCGTTAAATTTTTGTTAATTTCCGTTTAATTCATCATTTTGTAAGATTTTTTCACGCGGTAGCATCCAGTTTTTGCTCTCTAATGTTTAATTCACCATTTTAACGTTTAATTCACCGATTAATTTATCAATGCCCTTAAATGTTGTAACAATCAAGTAGATATGTATTAGTGTTTGGAATGCACCTTTTGAACTTATGAAATGCGCGTTTTGAGCTTATTAAATGTGTTTTTTGAAATATTTATTAGTGTTTGTAATGCACCTTTTAAACTTTATAATGCCACCAATTTGAATGAAAATAAAATAGTTACAACATTTAAGGGCGTTGATAAATTAATTGGTGAATTAAACGTTAAAATGATGAATTTAACATTTGAGAGCAAAAACTGGATGCTACCATGTGGAAAAATCTTACAAAATGATGAATTAAACAGAAATTAACAAGAATTTAACGGAAAATGCTACGGCAGTTAGATAGTGTATAAACTGAATGCTACTATGTGGAAAAATCGTACAAATGTAATACAACTGGCGTTTCATGAAAACTGAATGCTACCATGTGGAATTTCCCTAACAAAAATTTGGAGCAATATTTAGGAGTCATACCAGGTTTATAAGGACCGTACTTAAAAATACTCATTTTGAATGGAGTACATGGAATGTGAGTCTAAGGAAGGTAGGAAGACTTGGGATCTCAAAACTTGATGTTGTACTAAAGACAATGCCTACAATTATATCATAAGGATGTGAGATGTAAGACATGTTTTACTTCACCATATATTGATGTTGAGTGGTTTAAATGGAGTCCTCTAATGTTAGAAGAGATAATAAGGTTCCACTTTTAAGGTTAAGTTTTACATTCGGTCATATATACATTAAATTTATTAGGCAAATGCTCATAAGATAACGGTCATGAAGAATCCATTTAATGTGCTACTAAACAAGAATATATGGAATTGGGGTTTGGGAATGAAGTATTAAGAATAGTGAGAAAGCAGGATGCATGATGATGCCCTTTTATGAGATGCAAAGAAACTGTTGAGGAGTTTGAAGAGAAGAAGAGATTGGTTGAAGATTGCTATTGTTTTCCTTTCGGACTCATTTGTCGTCACTTGCTTTTCTCAAGTTACTTTTGTGGAATATTATGTGGCTCCTTTCTTTTTCTTTTAATGCGCTTTGACAGTTTGGCCTCAATTTTACCCTTTAGGGTGGTTTGTTGGTGTTCTTGTTTTTTAATACTCGTACTGTATTACCTTTTTCCGCTCTTATGTCTAGGGAAAGGCTTTAACTTTTTATTTTACTAATTTCATTCTTCTGTTGAATTCTGAAATTGTGGATCTTTTGGAAATTGCCTCTCTAGCTATATATGGGTAATGTTGCATAATTTTAGACTCGGGGGATAGCGTAGGGTAGGAGACAATTTCTACGAAAATGCCGCATGACTCATAAGAATTGTTATTGTTCTAGTGAGATTGGTCTCTGCCAAAGCTGTGCTTTTGTCTTAATTTTTCTGGTTTCTAGAACTTATTTGCCACATCTTATGACACATCTTAGGGGGGGTGTTATGTGAAAAATTGCCAATTGCTACTATTTAGAGTTTAGAGGACACTGAAACATTGCTCTAGTTCTCTGAAAAATTGCCACTTAGTTGTCTCATTTGAACTTGTGTGTGTTTTCTCAAGGACAGGGAAGACATTACTTGCAAAAACTTTGGCAAGGCTGGTGAATGTGCCCTTTGTAATTGCAGATGCAACCACATTAACTCAGGTAAGTCATATTTTAGATTTATTATTAATTAAAAGATGCCCTTAGTTTCTGTTACTATTTTTTTAACAATTAAAGTATTAAATTTTGAAACCTTTTTTAAATTTTTTTTTGTCTCATTTTAAAAAGTAACCATGAAGGGAATTCTGATGAACTTTGCCTGTGATTTAATATGAAATGACCCATGTGATGGTCCAAAATAATTCATTTCTTTGTGATGAGTGTCTTGTTGCCATCTAAGAGATAATATTAATGGAAATGAAATTGTCCGTCCCAGTGTTACATGATTCGCCCATCTCACCCACAAACCCCGATTGGATTCGATCGTCCCCAATCGAGGTTAGTTCGGTGCTAAATTCGCAATGAATTACTGCTCAAATCCGTTGAATAATCCGTTGAATAAATCAGAAGTAGAAGATAAAATAACAAATTGGGATTAGTTGTCCATGTAGTTGGGGACTATCGAGTCCAATCGGATTTATTGTTTTGTCTTCTACTTCTGAATTGGTTATTCTAGCAATCGCAAACTATGTGACACTGTTTAATAATAATAACCACAAACCTTTAACGCAAACTGCAAGCTGGTGTATTAACCAGTGTCAGACAAAAGTCAAGCTGGTCTATTAATTAGTAATAACAAACCTGAATCTGTCAACGAACAATACGAACTGCAAACAATGCGACACTGGTTAATAGACTAGCTTGACTTTTGTGGCCAAGCTACAATCAACCGATTATTTATTTTCATTACACCACTTTGTTATAATTTGTATATCAATCATCTGGCCAAAATATTTCTCGAAGTGTATTAAAACTATTAGTTTCACATCTATCGACTTGTGCTTATATAAAAGTAATCTAATATGTACCTTATTCTTTTAAATGCGCTTACCTTGCTTAATTTGTGGTAGAAGTAGATTGTGTCCAAAACTCTAACAATTGTTGGTTTGATTATTTATTATAAACTTTGAGTGGATGATGAAATGTCATACTTTGGTTCTAGTATATTTAGTAATGGGGGAGGGGAATGCTAAAAAATGACCCCCCTAAAATTTTTGCTATCTTTATAACAGACTTTGCCTAAATTATGGAACTTCCTCCTTCATGCGACGGTAGTTTCATGTAGATTAATTTGTGGCTTGGGTTGGCCTATCTTTGGTAGCTCATCACTTTACTACAAGGAACCAACCTCTATGTTAGTCTAAATATATGATGGATAAATCCCGGGAATTGGGCATATAGCTGTGTTTTCTTTTCCTTCTTTTTTTGCGGCACCATTCTTTCAACTAATGTTTTTCCTAAGTTAATTTTTAAGAACATATGGTTTGGGGTTTTGTGCCATCATGACCATGGAATAGAAACTCCTCCAATATGTTACGTAACGCCCCTAGTTTGAGATTTTTCGTGACTTTGAATCCTATTATATAACGGTGCATGAATTTTCACGGTTAAAACGCTGCGTTGACCGTTATGTAACGTGTAACGGCTATTATTTCATCGTTACAATTATATTTGTCTCTTTTGTTAAAATTTCATTATTACCCATTAACTTTAATCATCACTTAAATTATAGTTACTCATAATTATAGTTGTTTAAACAAAATACTTAAATTATAACTGAATTAATAATCCACTAAAAGTACTCAAATAGTGCTATAATAATAGATATGGGCATATTATTGCATAATAATAGTTGTTCAGCAATAAAAATGCAATTTTAGGTTCAAAACTCCCCATATGTTATTTTTTTTTTTTACAAAAATTCACACCGCATCGGCAGCTATTCGCGTTATTAGTTCATCATAGACGTTTTCCGCTATACTGGTTTTGTTTCCGCAAATGCATCCATGACCGCGGTTTTTTTCCATGATTGCGACACCACTGTCAATAGTGTTTAGCATTAGTTATGTACGAGATACATGTATTTGTGCCTTTACGGTAAATTTTATCATTGCTTCAATAGATTGACCAATATTAAAGTTGAATTTGACTGGGATCAAGTATGAGAAACTCCTGATGGTGTTCTTCTTATTAAACATTGTTATAATTTGTCAGCTGCCTCTAACATATGTGATACTTTGATACCTGCAGGCAGGATATGTTGGTGAAGATGTGGAGTCAATTTTATACAAGCTTCTCATGGTAATTTCTGATTTTCCTTGTGAAAGATGCCAAGCTTATGATGTTTAGGTTGAAGAATTTTTTTGGTGGCAAATTCATTACTTGGCCCCATGTCCAATTAGGTTTGGTGCATTTTATTCATGGAAGCATGTTTAAGTTCATGAGGACTGGATAAAGTTTTATTTGACAGTACAAGTTGTATTAGTAATAATACAACAATATAAGTTTGTTAAATGTCAGTGATAACGAGTTGACAAAATGAGGAAAGTGCTAGCAATGTGAGGACAAAATATTTTTTCTGTGGTTCTGTTTTAGCAATAAAAAATTGGGATTTGTAAGAGCTTATGACACTAGATAAGAATTAATGGAGGAGGAGAATATATGTGGATGATCATTTGAATTGATTTTCTTAGTTGTATATTAGTATTGGATAAGGTCAAATGAAGTATAATTATTGTTAGTGATGATCTCTGATGTTGATTTGTTTTGGTATATGTAGTCGAATCATATTAGTGGGATTAAGGCTTTGGCATTATTGCTCATGCCTACTATTCATTGTTGGTTCTCTGTAAAGTGAGTACAGTTTTAAACAAATTATTGAATCCTTTAATTAGGTGACCCTAAAGAAAAAGGTACTCAGGGCGTGTTTGGTATCCATTTTTGAAGGTCGCTAACAGAAACGCATAACTCATTCCGTTACATATTGTTTGTTTCGACTCTAAAGTAATCGTTTAGGTTACTTTCATGAAATAAAATCCTCTAATTTGTTACCGCTTGTAATAGTGGTGTAACAAATTCTCTTACCTCATTCCCTTCGCTCTCTTTATACCAAACTAATAATAACATTAACACTTACCGTTACCCTTAGCTCTAGTTATGCATTTCCTTTCCATTACATTTTAACTTGTCATACCAAACACCCCCTCTGTTTGTTGAATATACGAGACAAGAGACAGTGTTAAATTTTTCTTCACCAACTCACTCTAGAACCTTTCCCTATAATTTATGTTCTAAAGAGCTTCATTTATTGAAAGTGTTACCTTCTTCAAGAGCTTTCTATCTAGTCTTGGACACGGAGTCAAACTTTTAAACATTGGCTACTCTAGTTGCATGTTACATTGCTTTAGATAGTTTCTCGTTTTTGTGGAACTGAGACTGGAGGATAGTGAGGAAATTAATAAAGCTAAAATATGCATTTCTATTCCAATGCTAGCCATTTCGTAGTTTTCTTGGTGTGAGCTTTCATGGATGGAGAGGGCATCAATGCATTTATTGATATTTGTGTGTTCTATTGTTGTTACTTGTTTAGAGTTAGTAGTACAACTATCCCTTTGAAATTACCACTGATAGTGACATGTTTGACGGGAAATATCACTTTTAGTGGCAAAAGCAAAGGGACATAGGAAGTAACTAATAGCCTTGCTTCTCTTTTGAAAATTAACTGCACATCTACACTTGCGGTATGAACGATCTTTCTGCTAAGTGCTTAGTTAATTATTAGGAAAAGCTGGCCATTATAGTCACTCAAGCAATGTTGTGATTTTTTAGCTGCTTTTAGGTGACATTTAGCTCAATGCATGTTGACTAGAACTCCAATATTCGATGGAGAGTTGATGATTTCTATGTGGAAACATATGCTATATTCTTCTGCGTTTTATGTTCCAGGTTGCTGATTATAATGTAGCTGCTGCACAACAAGGCATTGTGTACATCGATGAAGTCGATAAAATAACAAAAAAGGTTTTCTCTAATTATATCGTGTTATGCTGGTTTTGCAGTCAACTCTTATTTTTACACAACTAAATTTGATTTGTTGAAATTGCAGGCTGAGAGCATGAATATTAGTAGAGATGTTTCAGGAGAGGGTGTCCAACAGGCACTACTGAAAATGTTGGAAGGAACTGTAAGTCTATTTGTTGCTGTCTGACATATGTTGTGTTATTAAGAACTCGCAATTACTAGAAATGCTTTTTTGTTTTGTTGGTATGAGAAACATAGGTGTCATGCAGTTTTGCCTTTTGCTTTTCTGCATGTTATTGATGCTGCTTTGTGCTTATTTGAGTCAGTATTTAGAAGCAAGATAAATTGATATTTAATATAAAGCTTTCAAGATTTTGATGATGCCACTTGTGTTGGAATCATCTTACCCAATGTAACATAATTCGCCTGTTAATTCGCTTCTTGAATTCGCGATTCTCTCAAAATGACCTTAAAATAGCCTAAAACTGACTATAATTTGCTTTTTTGATTTGCGATTCGCAAGGAGATTCTTGAATCATGTGACATTGATCTTACCCAAGGTTTGTAGTCAGGATTTATCTTGTTTACTATGAGTAGGCAGAGTACTAAACATTACTGTGTGAATATGAAAGGTAAATGATCATGAACTGGGCCCTATCTAAGATAGATGTGTTAAATACTGGAGAATTGGAGATAGATAAGGCTGTGTGTATGTGTGTTGATGACTACCTACTCCTACTTGGAACTCTGAGTAATATTCATGCGATTCTTGATGATGTTTGCGACACATGCTGGTGTGGGATCACCTCAGAAAAAGGCTACATGTGAGGTTTTTGAACATTGTTGATGTTCGCAAAGCTATGAGGACTGATGATTTTACTTTTTTGATATAAAAGGCTGCACAGAATAAAAGATTTTATGAATGATTTTTTTTCCATTGAGGAATTTTTGGAAACAAGTAAACATAAAACATTGGTGCCCAAGAATGAAGCTCCTGCTTATATGATTGAATTCAGGCTGAATCCTTGTTGCTTACTTACATATGAGTGATCAACAACGTGGCAAGTAAATTTTTATTAGAATGCTGAAGGTCATAGGCATACATAGTGCTAATCGGTCCGGAGGTGGAATAGTTAATTTCTGTCAAATTTGGGTCATCTTTCACGCTATATATATGGCTCGTACTCTTGAAAGTACTATAATAGGAAAAAATTATTCACTATGTCATGATTAAGGTGACTACTGGATTCTCTTCTAGTTATCTCAGCTTCTAACAGCCTCCCTGTCGGACTCCCTCACCGCCCCTGCAGAAATGCACAACAACTATGGAGAAGTTCTCTTAGATGTGAAAATCAGAAATCCAAAGAATGAGCAGCGAAAAAGTGGGAGAGTGAGACTTACATTTAGTAGCAGAAATTATAGGTATAGTGTTAAATTCTGCAATGTAAATTCCACATCTAAAGCTTTCATGGTCCATCACTAAGCACTTTGCAAGTTGCTACCATGGTGGGGCTGTTGAAGCCTTGAAGGCGATGTGAGGTCTGATGGGTATGGAAATGTTGAAGTTGAAGTTGACTGCTGGGAATGGAAATGTTGAAGTTGATACTCCCATATGGTAGAAGAAGGAAGGAGTTCATTCTCTCCCTTTCAAACCAATAGCTGATATTAATGTTTCATTTCCAATTCACTTTCCATTTCCTCCTAATTATGTAAAGGGATTTGAATGTGTTATCCTTTCCTTTCTTTTGCTTTTCAATTCCTTTCCATTCCATTGTGGTAAACCACTCCTTCTCCTTCCAATTATGTAAAGGGATTTGGGTGTCATGCTTTCCTTTCTTTTGATTTTTAATTGCTTTCCATTCCATTGTGATAAACCACATGCCCACTTTGTTTGGGAGGCTAGTTTGTTTCTTACGGTTGCACCCAAGTTTTCTAGATGTTATGTTTTATATATTAGTCTGAGTCGGTGTCACATGATTCGGTCCTTTTACCCACGAATCGTGGTTCAGTTCGACTGGCCCAACCGGGATTCGTTCGCCGGTTGATTCTCTTTGGTTTGCGATTCCAATCGTTAAGATCAAATGCCCATACTGGTTGTTGCATGAAAGGATGAGAAGGAGAAAAATGGACAAAAAAAGCACCAGAAAAGTAAAAAACGGAGAAAAAAAACACAAAAGAGAGATGAAGAAGAAGAAGGTAGAAGAAAACAATACCTTTTTTTTCTTTCTTGGAAAGTGGAAAGGTCAAAGCTCCTTATTTATGGTAGGATGTTGACATCCATATATTATTTGTATTTTTTTCTTTCGCTTTTCTTTCTATTATACTTTTTTCATTGTTAACTTACTTTATTACCGTTCCTTTCTATTTTCCTTTTTTAAATTATATGTTCACTTTTCCTCTTTTCAAAAAGCTTTTTCATTTATTTAACTCTAATTTTTTTATTTATTCTTTTGTTATTTATTCAAATTTAATATTATTAAATAAGTACATTCAAATTTAATACTCCCTCCACACCAATATAAATGTCCCATTTGCTTGGGCACGGATATTAAGAGTGGTGTGGGGTCCATTAAAAAGGTGGTAGTTGGGTAAGTAGTGAAGGGTAATTAGTGAAGGGTAAGTAGTGAAGAGTAGTTGGGTAAGTAAGGTATATGTGGGTATATTCGTAATTACTTGTGTGAACTAAGGATATTTAGATAAAAAAAAGATTGACAAAAATAGAAATGTGACAATTGATATGGTTTTGCCAAATAATGAAATGTGACAATTATATTGGTGTGGAGGGAGTATTATTTGATTATACTCTACTTTGTCGAATAAATAGTATTAAAAACTCTATCGAATCAACTGTACGAATCATGAACCTAAAAATCGAACCAAACAACTTAAGCGAACGAACAACAAATTTACCGACTAGTGAATCGTGAATCCGAATCTATACAACGAATCAGACTGAATCACGAATCATGTGACATTGGTCTGAGTAAGTCGAGCCTTATCTTTGATGATGTGGGGGAGTTAAAGCGACAATTTTAGTGAATAGTGCTTGTGTGGAGAGGAACGCTCTGATATGGTAATTGGAGTTCCTCTTGGTAGTTCAACTTTTTCCAGTCTGCTTGATAGGCATGTCTGTCTTTTTGATGCCATGACAATGGTACTCGGAAGTAGGATGGACTCTTGAACGAGCCTTAGGATAGCTTGATATGCAGTTTGAAAAGACTGCTACAGATGTAATCTACGAAAGAAAGCGAATTTTATGCCTAAATATGCCCCTTGTGCATAAGAGGAGGATCAGATAGAGCCAAAGAGGGATGTCGTGTGACTATACTAGGGATTTTTGGTCAAAAACCATTGCCTGGGGGATTGGGGATAACAAATCGTGCTTGTTGCCTCAGGAGATAAGTTGGTGGTATGGCTAGTTCAAAGTTGGAGGCTTAAAAGGACTTGGAGAAAGGAATATTTGAAGATTCCAAGGTAGACAAAGGAAATTGGTGTAGCTTATTTGACCATTCCAATATCAAGGCTGTTAAGATGCTTCCCGAGGTTCAAGTTTGTTAGGATGACAATGCCATGTTTTTTTTGCCCAGATGTATTCTGTTAGATGGGACTGCTGCTCATTTTTTTTTATTTTGTTGTAACTGTGAGGTGGCTGCTGTGATCTAATTTGAATGATTTGGTTAGAACTTGGAATAAAGGCTCTGCTAATGCCTTCAAAACATTTAGGGTGTGTTTGGATGCAAGGAAATGGAGGAAAAGAAAGGGAACGTATTTGGTGGGATGAAGAAACTCTTGTTTGGATAACGAAATGGGAGGGAAGGGATTTGGAGGGGAGGGATTGGATGAATGATTTTTGTTAAGTTAACAATCTTTTTAAAGTTGGAAAGATTTAAAGGGAAAATTTTTATGTCCTTTCCTTCCCTTCCCTTCCCTCCTAAAGAAACAAAAGTTACTTCCCTCCCTTTTCTCTTCCCTTCCTTTCCCTTCCCTCCCATTTCTCTTCCCTTCCTTTCCCTTCCCTCCCTCCCCTTTCCTCTCCTTTTTTTTTTTTTTTTCTCTTTGAAGTTGTTATCCAAACATAGTGTTATGCTATTTGATTGTCTCAAGAGCAGACAATGATTGGAGCTGTGAGCAGCAATGAGTTGCATGGCTGAACTTTCTGTTTGAAATGTTATGTAGAAGAATATTTCCTACCACTATGTTTGGATAACTTTTTGGAAGGAAATGAAGGGAAGAGGAGGGGAGGGGAGATTGGTGTGTTTTCCCTCCAAATTTTCAATGTTATAAGGATTTGTTTAATATGAGAAGGAATGAGGTCTTCCTTCTAATTCCTTTCCCTCCATTTCCCTCCCTTCCCTTATTGGTATCTAAATGAGGGAAGGGAAATGCAATCCCTCCATTTCCCTCAATTTTCTCTTATTCAAACATAGTTTAAGTGTGTCCAATCCTTTTGTTGATTAGCCTAAGAAATAATTTAGTGGAATTTGGATTTTTCTATTGCTCCTAGGTACATAAAAGAAACTCATTCTATTTTATACAATTATATTCTTCTGAATTGCTGTATGCTATAGTTGGAATTTCGGAGAGCCTTTTGTCACATTAAGTTGCATGAGCTATTGAGCTTTCTCAGTTTTATTGGTATTGTTAGCTAAGTGAACAGTATTTCATTAGCTGATATTTGATATTTTCTTGACCAGATTGTCAACGTTCCCGAGAAAGGAGCTCGGAAGCACCCTAGAGGTGACAATATTCAGGTATTAATGTATTAAAGTTAATCTTTTTTTTTTTTTTTTTAGTTTCAACATAAATGATTTGCGTACTTGATAACTTCCATTCCTCACTATGTTGCCCTCCTTCATAAGAAATTTAATTAAAAGAGTGAGGAGAGAGAACTCTTGAAGTCATTCAATTTTAATTGCCCGTTTTATGTCTTGTGCAAACAATATTTAAATTAGTTAAATCAAATAAATAAGGTTTTGGGTTGGTATAAAATAGGTGCAATTGTCAACCAGTTGCATGTGCGACTTGCCAGTTCCTTTTCTTCTAATTATTTGAATAACAATGGTCTCCAAGCGTAGCTCATTATTGTCAATGCTACATTAAATTGATGGAATATATAATGGCATAACTGATAAGTATATTTGAGTTGGTCTTTACTCTACCTCTTGGTTGGATAATCGAGCTATCCATTGACATTCGTTGCATGACTTCCTTCAGCTAGCCAGAACATTAGAGCTACGAGGATATTCAGTTACCAGGTAGCATAGATGCATATTGGATATTTTGACACAATGGATTATAATGACTGATTCAGACGTACTTCCTCTAAATTTTTTCAACCTTTTACCTAAAAAGCTCCCGCATAAATTGGTCAATGGTTGCCATTAATTAGAAACAAAAGAATTATATGTAGAACTTCAAAACCTGAATCGCTAAAATAGTGTAAAAACAAGGTTACAACACATTGTGTCGGGCGCATTGTCAAGGTTGTCAAAAAAAAAAACGAATCGATATTTCCCACGTTATAAAGGTGTAAATAAACCGCGTTTTGGACTGTGTCAAAGAATATCTTATGGTTTCGACGGATATGTAGGTGTTACAATAACCGCATCACTCCCGTTGCCGCACCACCTTTCTGCTACTGCAATCGTGACTGTTACCGTATTTTACCACTATGCCAAGGCTTTGTTAAGAGCAATTAGCGGGCTGAAGTTTATGTACTTTGACATGCTTAGACAGTAAGACGCAAGATCACACCTGGCCCAGCCTGGGAATATTGTAGCGTTGAGAATATATATACTTTCTGTTGATGGTTTTTCATTCTTGGTTTATTTAATTGGCAGATTGACACGAAAGATATCCTTTTCATCTGTGGGGGTGCTTTTATTGACCTGGAGAAAACCATTTCAGAAAGGTTTTATATATTTGTTCTGTTTTTCACTTCTTCCTTTACAAATATGAGATGTTTATGGTGCTGAAGAAACAGTTGATATCGTGTTCCAGGCGCCACGATTCTTCTATAGGTTTTGGTGCTCCTGTACGTGCAAACATGCGAGCAAGTGGTCCAACAAGTGCTGCTATAACTTCATCTTTATTGGATAATGTAAGTTTGATGCGAGTCTAAGTTCAGTAATTCTCTGAAGGCCACCTGAATGTATGTGTTGTTTGCTTATACCAGGTAGAAAGTAGTGATCTTATCGCCTATGGTTTGATACCCGAGTTTGTTGGAAGATTTCCTATCCTTGTTAATTTGTCAGCCCTTACCGAAGATCAACTTGTTGAGGTAAATACTTTTTCTTTATGTATGAACTACTCGTTTATGATATTTGGGCACATACAAATGTAAAAAACATGAATCTTGGGAACGGTTAAATTCCGCCTTGATACGACTTAATTCTCTTTAAGACAAAGTAGCCTTCTCTGGTGGAACGAAAAAGTTGTTTTTTATGTCGGTATTGGAGGATACGGAGCATATTTTTCAAGAAATTTTTCATGTAGATAACTCGGATAGTAAGAGTGAAGAATGGCATGTTTGATGGCCCCCCTAAATATTTGCTAAAATATACAAAATTTCCAAAAATGGAAGCAAAAATTTTGTTCTCTGAATACCGTCCATGTTGGACCACTGAATCGCTATCAGTTTATTTTGAGTTTTTTCCTATCTCAGTTGAAAACTGCTGACACAGTTGCATTGATATAATTGTTGTATAGGTTCTGACGGAGCCAAAGAATGCTCTAGGGAAGCAGTTCAAAAAGATGTTTCAAATGAACGGAGTACGTATTGTTTCCATTTCATGCTTCCCTCTCTAATACGGGTTTTAACTATTCAAACCGAAACACAATCGAGGATATTTATGCTGATTCTCTTGTTTTTCGTTTAAGGTGAAACTACACTTGACGGACAAGGCATTGAGATTAATTGCCAAAAGGGCAATCAGTAAGAATACAGGGGCTCGGGGATTGAGGGCTATACTGGAGAACATTCTTATGGATGCCATGTACGAGGTATAACGTGATCACGTCCCTTCGTCTCTTTCTTATTCAGATGTTTCCTTCGGGATGGGATTATTATGTTAGTTCTTATCAACTACATTATGCCATGCAGATTCCTGATACAAGAACAGGTGACGATATCATTGATGCTGTCGTTGTCGATGAAGAAGCGGTAGGATTGGAGGGGAAAGGACGTGGAGGTAGAATTCTCAATGGAAAGGGAGCGTTGGACCGATATCTTTCACAACAAAAACAAAAAGATGTTGAAGGTTCAGAAGGAGAAGCCGAGGCAGAACCGGAGCTGCCTTCTGTTGTTGCAAGTATGTAAAATTAAGGATCAAGGGATCCATCCCATTTGTATTTTGATCATTGTACAGTATTTATGAAAGTACAAAATAAGAGTAATCCTTTTATAGAAGATAGCTAACTGAAGGAGCAAAGGGGACTAAAATAGGAACATATAAATATTTTTATCATTTTCTACAAATTTTAAATGCCTACTCCCTTTTCTTTGAGAAAATGAACTTGTTTGTACATCATAGTGCTTTGTCCCTTTTCCTGAAAATGGCCAAATGGAATAACTTTGTTAAGATATTACTCTTAACCAAGTTTTACATCACAACCATGTCATTTTTATGGTTTTGAAATTTTAATCATAATTTTTTATTATTGTGTAATACTACATTTTAAATAGTAATGCATTTGAATGAATTTTGTAAACAAAATGAGATTGTTGTAGTGGAATAAAAATGACCATAGCTCGTTAAAAGATATTCCTTTCAATTTAATCTATATTGTTTAGTGTCTCATTTTATGACTATGTTTATATATATTACTAGATAGTGCCCATGTGATGTATGGCTTTTTTTGAATTTCTGAAATATTTGTATAAACTAATAAATTAAAATTTTAAGAAATAAATTTTACATTACAGTTATATTTCATTTCACTCTCAACAGTTGTATATATTACGTACATTGTATAATATTTTGTATTGTGCAGGCATGTGATTGTGAAAATTTTGTTAATACAAATAAATCACGACAAAAGACAAAAAGTATATTATACTTTAACCATCTCAAAATATCCAATATGTCAAATAATACTCAGTTAATAAATAAAATTGAAAAGATTTTATAAATAATTGAAAAAATAAAATAAAATATATGATTTCTAATATATTAAATAATGTGACCTAGAATTTAAAAAATAATAATCAGATTGTAGTAAGTCAAAGATGTGAAAATAATTTATGGGAGTAATAACAATGAGATCATCATTTAATTTTAGAGGAAAAACTTGTATTAAGGAAGAGACACTTAAGCAATTTTTTAAAATGATGATGTTAGTTGTGTTTTGTACTAGTAATAGTTATAATTATAAATAGTAATATGTATTTCAATTTAACATTAGTAACACTTATACAGTTTTTAAAACAAATTATTTTGTAGTTTCAATATGATTTAGAAGTCATATTATAATAATTTGATTACATATATATGATTAATAATTTTTTATTCAAATAAGAATAATTTGCGAATTACAGTTTTCAAGTTTAACACTTTTGTGAATTACAGCTTTAATGTTTATTTTTTGCGAATTACAGCCTCCAAAGTATTAAAGTTTACAAGTTCAGGCCAAAAACACAGAATTCCAACCTCTGTGTTTTTGCTTAAACTTATAAACCTTGATATTTTGGTGGCTGTAATTAGCAAAGAATAAATGTTAAGATTATAATTTGTAAAAGTGCTAAACTTTAAAACTGTAATTGACAAATTATTCTTTTTAATTCATAAACAGTGATCACTAATTGCACAAATATGTGCATTAACTATAAAAGTAGTTATGCAATTGTGTTAGAGGTTAGCTGATTATCTCTATTGTTTTAAATTACTAGAAAAATTGGCATTAAATAATCTTATATATTGTCCATTGCAAAAAATAATTTAAATAAAGGTTAATTCAATATTTTCTATAATAATAAACTGTCACTATTATTTTACACGAATAGCAAGAGAGAGGAACCATTCAATTGTGAAAGCCACTAAGGATGGACATGGTTCTTGGATCTTAAGGGTCTAAATTCAATCCAATGCTAATTTAAGAGTTGGATTTAACTACTTTTAGACTTTATGGGTCCGAGTTGGATCTGAGTCCACGACCTTAGCGTCCGGGTCTAGGTTCGAGTCCATATGCATGAGATTCAAATCCAACTCAGATCTGTCCCATGGACCCATTTATATATTTTTTTCAAAATTATATATTAGCTAATATGTGTATATTTGGTCGCTCAATTAGTATAAAGTATTAAAGGATCCTTGTTAGTTAAACATGTTTAGATAATTTTATACAAATGGATGAAAGTTGTATAATATATTTAAAAAAATCATGAAAAAAAAAACAAATTATTATTTTGGACATTGATCCAGACCATAAACAGCCTGACCTAACGATCTGGGTTTGAGTCCAAAATTTTCAAACCCTATAAATCTAAATTCTGGTCTAATTAAAAAAAATAGAGTTTAAATCTGAATCTAATTGAAACCAATCTAAATCTGATCCATATCCATTCCTAAAAAAAGGCAAGCAACTACGCACCCAAACATAAACTTAATTCAACCACTTAACTAGTAGCTAGTAAAGTAGTAAGTACACTGCACACTACTAAACTTAGGTAAAAACTAAGATATCTAAAAGCAAATCAATATGACTATTTGAGCATTGAGCACCATCATAAACCTAATCCAACCTTTAAAGTACTTTTTTCGTTGTTTTGAATTTGCATCATATAATTTAAAATGCTCTTACATATTTAAATAATAAAGTGTAAATTTAAAGAGACATAGAAAGTACTATATTTCAATATCACTAATTATTCTAATAAATTAGGTTAGAGTTGTAATTTTTAATCCAATCAATTAAACAGGTTAGATTTGAATTAAGTCAGAACATAAACCTCACAATGAGTGACAAGCTTAATCATACTTATTAAATACTAATCATTTATGATGAGTAAAACTTGTCATATTCATATTTATCAATTACCACCAAATTTATATACATACTCCCTCCTATAAATATAAATATAACTGAAAAGGAAACTTGCTAATTACTACTAAAATTCTTTCTTGAACTTTTGTTGAGAAGTAACGCCTAACTAATGCACAATACAAATTTAAGTACACCAAGAAATAAGAATTTTCTAATAATGTGTACTACCAGCTACTACTAGGAAGTGTTTTATGCGTTTCTTTCATTTAGCATTGCTTTTGATTTTAATTTGTCTAATTAATTTTACACTTTTTTTCTTTTTTTGACAAATGATCTTACTCTCGTTGTTTTAATCTCATTCACAAATTTGTACTCTCTCTTTATCTTAAGTATTCAAATCTATCGCCTATTTGTTTTTGTCTCATTATTCACTCCAAATTCCTTTCCTTCAATTTTCACCAGTTTTATAAAATTTTATAAATTATGCAAAATAAGAGAAACATATCAAGCATATTGTAACCAATGTTAGCAAAACTCATACTCCCTCCTATCTTTAGCAAATGGGAAATGTCATAATAGAAATTCAAGTACACCAAGGATGTCCTAACAAATATATGTACTACTAGCTACTATTAGGAAAGATTGAAAAAAATAAGATAAATAAACAATTTAATTCCAAATATAAGATTCGGGAAAACTTATGTCTCAAAATAAGTTTCCGTACATCCAAGCCTAGCCTCGGGTAAGTCGCTGTTAGTAACAGCGAATGAGGAGAAAAAAAAAATTAAAAGGCCCTAAGTCGCTGTTAGTAACAGCGACTTAAAAAAAAAAATTTTTTTTTTTTTAAATTTTGATAGTACTGAACTTGAAGTCGCTGTATTTTTTTTGTTTTTTGAGCAGCTCGTTTTTTAACCTTCAAACAATTCTTTAATAGCAGATGAACTAACTATATAAACTTGTTATTGTTTGATTAATCTTCCGATGTGGGACTGTGGGTTTTTCCTTTCAATTCCCTACCCTCCCTTGCCCTATCGATATCCAAATGAGGAAATGCAATCCTATGTCCAGAACTGACGAGTGTGGGACCTTGTAGTTGTTCCCATGGGCTTTGTGAAGACTCTCTGTGTGTTCCCTTGCCGCCCATTATGTATTTTAGATACCTCGTAAACATGGAGGCAGTCTTTTGATCACAGACTAAGATTTTTGTTTTAAAAATATGAGTATAAGGGAAATTGTTTATTTGCATGTACCCTTCAAATGTGATCTGCATGTATGCTCTAAACTCTAAAGTGGTCTACACTATGGAGTTTAATGTAATTATTAAATAGTTATGAACTGCCCAAGCCATAAAGAAATCTTAGATCTTGTTCTATAGCTGACATAAAATTCAAATTGCCAGTATCATTGACTAGTATTTTTGCCGTATCTACATGTTTATTTTCTATAGTGGTCTGCACTTTGCAATGTGAACTCCACTGTAAATACCAAATAGTTTCTGAAATGTGCGCTTGGTATGAACTTGGATTTTTTTGTTCTCTAGCGGACGTAAATTTCAAATTGTTGGTATTCTAAATGGAAATGCACTTTCTTTGATCAATTTATAGGATTTTCTGGATCTGGATGATGATGTGCTTGCAAATGGTGTTTCATCAAGTCCAATAGTGGAAAGCGATCAACTGGTTAAAAGCCCCATCTCCGTCAGGTTCATCTGCTGCTAACACAATTGCACAATCAGCCGTGAGTTCTCCTATGTCACCATCTGCTGTGGATAGAACTGCTTCACAGAGTGAAAAAAGTAACGAGATCACTGCATTTTGCTCAAACTCTGACAAGGTGGTTCCATTTTCATTTTCTTCATCCCCCAATGTTCAATCTGCAGCCGTGAAAGACATGAAAATGGAGTTGCCAAGCAGGTAATTATATTCTATTCCTTAAATTCTCTAACATGAAAGGTAGAATCACACTATTACCCTTTTGGCTGTCGCCTTTTTGTCGTTAAATAGTGATAATTAGAATGATTTGTTGTGTAATTTTTCTTGAAATGTAATATGCCATTCCCATGGTGATGAAACTTTGGTCGTAAAAAACCTATTTTCAAAGATGAGATGCTAACTTATGGATGAGATGCTAACTGCTTTCAAAGATGAGCCGACATCAGTCCCACATCGGTGCTCTATTCGTGAGCTAATTTTTGGTTTCATTTATTTTGATGTGTTCTAGAAAACAATCACACATCGGAAGATTAGTCAAACAATAATAAGTTTATATAGTTAGTTCATCTGCTATTAAATAATTGTTTGAAGGTTAAAAAATAAGCTGCTCCAAAAACAAAAAAATACAGCGACTTCAAGTTCAGTACTATTAAAATTTAAAAAAAAAAATTTTTTTTTTAAGTCGCTCTTAGTAACAGCGACTTAGGGCCTTTTAATTTTTTTTTTCTCCTCATTCGCTGTTACTAACAGCGACTTACCCGAGGCTAGGCTTGGATGTACGGAAGCTTATTTTGGGACATAAGTTTTCCCGAATCTTATATTCGGAATTAAATTGTTTATTTATCTTATTTTTTTCAATCTTTCTACTATTAGGAAGTACTCCATATGTACCTCTTATTTTGTATCAATTTTAGTAAAAAAAGGTAAAGGATACTCTTAATATCCCACATATGGTAGGGTTCGAGTAGGAGGTTTTTCTTTTTCCTGAAAGATGCAAACAAATCATACACGTTCTCCGAAGGAGGGAGTAAAGAGAGACGCGCGCACTCAAGAAACCCCTCAACTGATACCTGCGCCTAGTAGGGGTCGAACCCCAAACCTTCTGCTTCACATGCAGATGCTCTATCTATTGAGCCACAAACGCTTTTGGTAAAGGTAAAGGTAAAAGATACTCCAAGTATCCCGTACAAGGCAGGGTCGGAGTGTGGGGTTTTCTTTTTTCTTGAAAGATGCGAACAAATCATACTCGTTTCCCCAAGGAGAGAGTAAAGAGAGATGCGCGCAGTCAAGAAACCGCCCAATTGATTTAATTTTAATTTTTTTTGGAAATTGAGATCATCATTTCACCACAAACAAAGACAATACAAGAACAAGGGAGGGAAATAATCAAGCTCCCACCTTATACAATGCATCCGTATGAAAAGGGTATTCACCTTCTAGGAAGGGTTTCACCCCCTCACTCTTATGTGTAAAGGAGGGAGACAAAAACCCTAAGAAACAAAGCAAAGAAATACAAGCTAAAACTCTAAATCTCTCAACCATTGCTGAGAGCTAGCCTTATGTGGGTATAGAACAGTTAACCTTTGCTTGATCTCATGCTTGACTTGATGCATCACATGTTGAACAGATCTCACACCGTGGTATTAAACATCTTCATTCCTTGTCCTCTAAATATAATAGCTTAGACTACATATACTAGATACTATGACTTTCCTCTTAAAGCTAGAAACCTTCCACCTTCTTTCAGCAACAGTAAACAGAGAATGCCTCTGAATATTGATGCCTAGCCAAGAACTCAAAATATCAATACACTGCTAAAAGTACATTGAAAGAAAATGTGCTCTACAATTTCATTGGCATCTCCGCAAATTGGGCATTGATAAGTGCAAATATTTGCACTTATTTATATCATTTTATACTCCTCAATGATGATTTTCATTAGTAATTTCGTGCTTATTTTGAAGAGTTATGCTACTTTACCCATTTTGGTTATTCATGTTGATTTTGAGCGGTTTTGATCGTTTTTAAGCATAATTCTTATGGTTTTAATGATGACGGAGTTTACTAAGGAGATTATTTCTCGTTTGGAGATGTTTTACAATGAAGATGGGCAAAAGAGTTGAAAGGTGTTTAAAATGCAAAAGTTTTAAAGTGAAATTTGATACATGCTCACTCTTTTGGTTATAACTTTTTATAGAAAGATTTCATTAATTTGAAGTTTATGACATTGGAAAATAAACTTCAAGAGCTTTCCAACGGTATATTATATGTCCAGTTTTGACAATCGAGCAAGAAATGATGACCATTTGAATTTGCTGCAATTTTTCAGCACAAAACGCCGACTCGACTTTTGTGGGAAAAAAGCTGCCGCTGAGTCGGCTGTAGGTTCTGGAAAAATATGTCTGTGTTTTCATCAAAAGCCGACTCGGCTTTCATGCTGAGGTCCTCCACTGCTGACTCGGCCTTTTCCCCTGACATGCAGCGGTTACGTTTTTTTTAATCATTTTTATAAATAGAGTTAGTTTCTTTTTTGTAAGTGGAAGTTTTTCCCCTTAGTTTTTCTGAGTTTTCATTATCGTTCCTTTGTGATCCCATCATCTTTTATGGAGTAAAAACTCCATTGTTATATTTAATTTCTTGCCATTTCCATTTATGTTATTTTCATTAGTAAGTTTTCTTTATTTACAGCTTTATCATTTACTTTTATGCAATGAGTCTATCTATTATCTTTATGTTTAGTATTTTGTTTGAGTTTATTTATTTTTTATTACATGTTCTTTATTGTTATGTCTAGAGAGTAGGTTTCCTCTCTAGGGTTAGGGCATAAATCCTAATTCGAAGCATGGGATGACATTTTATTGATTGATTGTGTGAATTTGAGTCTATAATTAAATCTATGCTTAATGAATCTCAGTTTCAATTTCTTTATTAACCTTTTCAATAAAACGAAAGTTTGAGATTAGGATTAATTTAGGATTGAGATATATTTAAGTTAAATTCCTACTAGTTTAGCCAATAAAACGAAAGTTTGAGGATTAACACTAGTTTGGTCTTAAACCGATATTAATCAATAAAGCGGAAGCTTGAGATTAATTAGATCACATTAATTATGTTAATGACTCAGTTTCATACAATCATGAGAGTGATCAACTCCCATGTTAGAATTTTCTGATGCCCGACACCCTATAATTTGTTATATCACTATTATCTTCATATTAATTGTTGTTTTTGCTTTAGTTCTTGCATCTTAGTATTAGTTTCCCCATCATATCATTTTCTTAATCTGCGTCTTGTAATCATAAAACAAACAAATTGATTAACTCGCCTCCTTCTGTTCGACCCACAACTACACGTCAACTGTGCGCTTGCAGTTATTAAAATTTACACCTATCAGGCATGTACCGTTATCAACAACCCCAATTTGGAACAATATGTGCTTAGTCTTGAGTTTAGTTTTCAGAGCAAGCTAAATACTAAAACAAGCTTTAGGTACCGAAGCTCTAATCCAGACAAACTAACTCCAAGGAACACGAGGAGTCAGATCATAATACTACTTATAAAACTCTTTCAAGCTGTAGTTGCTTTTCTGAACCTATTGAGCTAATTTGTTCCTAGCACTATGGATTTTCCTTAAAACCCAGCTTGCAGTTGTAGGGGGGATTATAAGTAGGCAGTTTGCACCTTTGGTGTACACGCAATGTACCCACTGTACCCAAAGTGATTAAGACATACTGAAGATATTCTAGGCTAGCTTACCCACAGCCACTAAGTTCCAGACTTTAATATTTCTGATACCCAAACCACCATCTTTCTTTGGGCAGTATATGCGTTTCCAACCTATGTTACCCGAGGAGGGGTTGTTCGCACTAGCATGCCACAGATATGAACGACAGATAAGGTTTACCTTCTTAATTACGACTTTCGAGAAAATGAACAACATACACCAATAGGAGCTTATGCTCATGAGGAGAGAGTCTTAGCATACCAAGAACGAATACTAGAGGTCATCTTATCAACCAGAACATCACAATCAACAGCGGAGATACTCCTAGATGTTAGAGGAATTCCCAAGTAATGAAAGGGGAAAGAGCCAAGGAGAAGCCTAATCTCCTGAGCTATCATTGTAACACCCCTTAATTTCCGACTCTCTAAAAGAAACCAAAACTGCAAGGAAACATAGGAAATTCGGTTGCTACATTTAAAATAAAATAAAAATAAAAATAAAGAAAAGGAAAAGAAAAAAAGTAAAGTTTGATTGATTTAATAAAGGGATTATAGATAAACTTCCAAACAAAAATCGTGCGAAAATTTTGGCAGTATCTGCCTTGAAATTGGTGCACCAAAAGAAAATAAACGCGCACTAAAACATAATCAAGAAAAGGCAACATCGGCTTTGTAACAAAATATCACAGCGGAATGTTCATCGCCTAATCCTCTGTCGACATGCTAAGCATGGATCGTGGTTCCAAAGTAAACGCTTGAATTTGAAGAAAGAAAAAGAATGATAATTATTTGAATCATACAAACCACAAAAACAACGCAGCGGAGATAACTTATACAATAAGGAGGACATGATCCTCAAACTCAAAACATAAACAACCTGAATGAAAATATACTACAGGTAAAGTCAAAACAATAAGAATATTGCACACTTCAAGACTCTCACTCATTCCCCCCGTATGCAATGCATTGAAGCTCCATCACCTGTAATGTCTATCTATGATGTCCCTGCTACTCAACGTAAGATCATAGACCAATGCGTCATAGCAGGGCCATCAAAGATAAGCCATTAATAATGCAAACAAGCAATACACGTCAAAAACTAACAACATGTTATATATATGACTAATAATCAATATCCACAAAACAAGATAAAGGAGGCATTCCACTATGTAAGTATCAACTCCAACTATTTCTCATTTCAATGTACTTTTCAATGCCTTCCCCATTTTCCTTCTCTTCTTTGATTTCATATATTCTCTTATGTGACAAGAGGCCACCATATTGGGGTTTGCAAGACCCATATGGCAACAACTTAGCCAAGGACGATGACGGCCATGCCGGCGCCCAATGGCAAAGTATGATCATACCCCCGTACAACGACCATATACAGATGATCCATGCCTCCGGGAATTATACCAACTAGGGTGCCAATCTAGTGGAGTCACAATAACAATCAACCAAATATCTCATCAATAAGGGACTCATTCCCATACATAAAACATAATTCAAAACTTATCAATAAGGAATCATTCCCATTCCATCTCAAATAATCCAACACTTCACTCTCGCGACATCAAAATGCATTCTCTACCATCTCTACAAAGTTGAATAATGTTTAATAGCAAATCATAGTCAACATAACTCATGTAATATTGTTACGCAAAGAAAACATA